>NC_135480.1:104615133-104915133 GCF_052094955.1 Ictidomys tridecemlineatus
GTTTCCTCAGTTGTGTAAGATTATTTAAGAAAGACTACATAGACACACGCATACGGACGGGCATATATTATGAATTTATACACTCACATCTATGTCTGTGTGTGCATAGGATATTTCTGGAAGGAAGCATAAAAAAACTGTGAGCAGTGGCAAACGGTCTGGGCTAGGTTGGGAATTACTTTATATTTTACTTCTTTTTTTATGAGTTGAATTTTAGTTGGTGTACGTCACTTTTATTGAGAGCATAGTGAAGATTGTGTGAACTCACATGGTATCATTTTTCTGTGTGTGTACTTGGCCGTAGGTCCGGGTGGTGGTACCTTACCAAGGGCCATCCTCTGACTATGTTGTGGTGAAGATGATCCCAGACAGCAGGCTTCCACCCCGTCACCTGCATGTGGTTCATACAGGCAAAACCTCGGCTGTCATCAAGTGGGAATCACCATACGACTCTCCTGACCAGGACTTGGTGAGCAGGCTAGGCATCTAGGCAGCCTGGCTTATTCTTAGCATGCCTTGGGAAGGGCTAAAGAGAGTCCAGCAATGGATAGGAAACACAGGCCTGGAGGTGGAGTCAGCAGGACTCACCCCATTTCTGACTTGATCATATTCTTAGAGTTGCCTCGTCTTAGTTGGTGCTCCTCTGTTTTTCCTGGCTGCCATATTAACTTATCCCCTTCCTTGACCCTCTGAGACACAGGTCATCAAACAAAGGCCCACAGACCAAATTCAGCTTATTTTCTTTAAATAAAGCTTTATTGGAACCAGGCCACACCCGTCTGTTTACATATTGTCTGTGTTTGCTCTCATGCTTCAAACAGCAGAGTTAATTAGTGACCACACTGGTCCTCATCTGGCCCCCAACACCTAAAATATTTACCTTTTCTGAAAGTTTGCTGACCCTGTTTAGAGAAGGGGCCTTGATCCTAGGAAACACCTCCCAGTTCTCCTTGCTTCAGATTGCTTTTTCCTTTGCCCCTCTTCATATTGGGGGTGGTCAGTTTTAATAATGCTTGATTTCTAAGACTCCTTGACTTTCTGCTTCTTCCTGATGACTAGGTTTCCTGTGCTTACTGCGTGTCCCTTTATTCCCTGCCCTCATATATAAAGAAGCAGCCTGGGAGAGTTACATAGAGCTTTTTGTCCAGTAGAGTCAGCATTGAACACTTGTTCATTGTTTTTCCACTGACAATACCATAACTGTTGCAGTGTTGGAGATACAGAAGTCAAGTACTGAATTTCAGTGTTCTCATTTGTCCTAACCTAGTTCCTGATGCCACAGTAAATGTGGCTTTTCCTGGTGACTTTTTCTTTTTTCCCTCAAATCTGTGTAAGTTCTGAGTACATATTTGTTAAAAAGGCTGGCCCTGGCTACCCCAAAGACATATCAAAGAACAGAGTCAGACTTTGGGACTCAGAATATTATGGAGGGTCACAGTCACTCTGTAGTCAGCCCTCTGTACCCGTAGGTTCCATATCATGGATTCAACCAAAGGCAGATTGAAAATATTCGAAAAACAAATTGTCTACACTGAACATGTACAGGTGTTTTCTTTTGTCATTTTTTCCTAAACAATACTGTATATCAACATTTACATTGTAATAGCTATTACAAGTAATCTAGTGATGACGTTGAGTATATAGGAAGACGTCTGTAGACTGTAGGCAAACATTACACCATTTTGTATAAGGGATGTGGTATCCACAAGGGCCCTAGAACCAGGTCCCTAGAGATGAGGGATACCTGTACTTGGGTTACATTGTCTGCCATTGAACTATGAAGAATGAAGAATACCAAGTTTCTGATTACCACTCTGATTTTTTTTTTTTGTCCTAGTTCTATGCAATTGCAGTTAAAGATCTGATAAGAAAGACTGACAGGAGCTACAAAGTAAAATCCCGCAACAGTACCATGGAGTACACCCTTAACAAGTTGGAACCTGGAGGGAAATACCATGTCATTGTCCAGCTGGGGAACATGAGCAAAGATTCCAGCATAAAAATCACCACAGGTAAGTAAAAGAGAGATAAGAAGCCTTCCTGCCCAGCAGAATGCCCATGGTGCTGGACCACCTGTCAGGAGCTGTCCATCAGGAATTGCCTACAGCCTGCAAACACTGCTCTTCAGTGTCCACACTGCAGCAGAACAGCAGATCTGGGCTGCAGTGAGATAGCCAGGGCCCAGGGGACTGGGGAGTGGCTCTTGTTTTCCATATTCTCCACATTCTAAAAACCTCCTCTCTCCTAGCTCGTTTTGGCATTAGTAGGGGAGAAGAGGAGGAAAGCACAAAAGAGTTAGGAAATATAACTGAATATTTACCACTCAGGCTGAGCATTGCATCTGAGGACATACCCTGACGTCACAGGGATTCATTGGTGCAGTCTGACATGGAAACGGAGGGAGACCAACATCTCGGGAAGTAAATTAGAGGGTAGTCAGTCTCAAATTCAGAAAGCAGATGATAAGCCCAGTTACTTAGACAACATCAGACAGTATCAGGAGTACTAGTAGTGGAGGCTCAGCCCCATTTGGGCTGTGGTATGAACAGGGGCCCTGGGTTTGCTCAGCTGCCATTCAAAGGAGCTGCAGAGTCCCTTTCCTGTTCCATCCCTCCCCTTCCCTCCATCCCCTGCCCCATCTTGGTTTTGTCCATCCTTATGTCTGAGAACTATTACTGTCCAAGCTTCTTGGCTAAGATTGTTCTATCCACAGCAAACAAGATGCCAATTGAAGGTATCTACCGTGTGCTAGCTAGGCTCTATGCTAGGCAGGTATGTGTTTTTTTCCTTCCTTAACCCAGACCTCTGAGGCTAGTATTATTTAATCTCTCTTTAACAACAGAAAAATGGAGGTTTAAGTATATATGCACTAACTGCATCCTATCTCATCTTTAATTTTCAGTTTCATTATCAGCACCTGATGCCTTAAAAATCATAACAGAAAATGATCACGTTCTTCTGTTTTGGAAAAGTCTAGCTTTAAAGGAAAAGCATTTTAATGAAAGCAGGGTAAGTTCCTCCCTTATTCACAATGACTTTGGAAATGTAATTGAAATGGTATTTTAGAGAAGAGCTCGTTAACAGCATGCTGGTGTAGAAAGTGTAAAAAAAGCGGGGGGAGGAAGAAAGTATAGGGCATCAACGTGAACTTGAGAATTAAAGGACCATTTCTATGGGATTGCTAATTAGCAAAATGTTTATATTGCACATTAAAGATGAGAATCTCTACACTAAGCACTTTTCAGTCTTGTACTTGTCTTCCCCAGAAGAAAGAAAAATGGGCTGGAGCCCTTGTTGTGCTTCCTGAAGCTGGGCCAGGGCTCAGCATTGGAACCAAGAGCCCACCTGCCCCAGTCACTCCGAGGCCTGGGGCTGTGGCCATGCTGCCATCATGGCACATCATCACTTCCTTCCAAAGGAAATAGAGGGAGTAGGAAATACTTGAATCTACTCTGTTGACTTATGAAAAACACCTTTTGCTTTGTTTTGTTTTGTCATTGGCAACCAATGCTGCATCCACATCAGGGGTTAGGGAAAGGAGAGCAGGATCTAGGTGATTTCCACCTGGTAGTGGACAGTCTTGAGTGGATCTAGGTTGGCTTCCCTGACCACAAGGCATGAGCTCAACAGGGACTCAACACAGCTGTGGCTCCCTGGAGGAACAGTGTAGACCAAGGGCCCAAGGGGCCTCAGCAGTCACAGTGCACTGTCACAAGCAAAGCTCAAGTCAAACTTGAAAATCCTCATCACTCTGTGAGAGTTTCCCAGCTACGACATGTAAATGGTAATATCCTTAGATACTAAGAATGTTGTTGGATCAATTCAAAATAAATGTTCCCATTTGAAAAAGGTATAGTTATGGAAGTAAAAAAATTCCAGCAGCAGTAAGCCAGAGGAGAAAGGTTTAACCTCACTGAGAGTCCAAACAACAAGGATGAGGCACTTGTATAAATCAGCAAAGATCCCGGGGGAAGAGTGTGTGTCATCAACGTGGGTGATCAGGGGAACAAAGCACTCAGAGAATACATGTTGGTTCACCCTCCTGGAAGGTCCTTTGGTAATATGTATCAAAAACATTGAAAGTGTTCACGCTTCTTGATCTAGCAATTCTTCCAGAAGTTTTCTCTTAGGAAGCAATGTGCATAAAAATTTATATGCATTAATTAATAATAGAAGAAACAACTCCCAACAGAAGAGAACTATTGAAATAAAGTTTAGGTTGTTGATGTTTGTGTAATCTAAATTATTTTCTTTATGTTATTGTGTGTTTTACAGATGTCCTAGACTGAATATATGTTAGATAGTCAGTATAAATTGCTAGTTTATAGAAATAACTACAGGGATGGGATGCCAGGCAGGTGCCATAAAGCCATGTTTGGCCTCCATTAGCCATTAGGTGATGCTGCCTGGGGATGGCAGAAGCCCAGCTTTTAGGTTGAGGTTGCATGTAGGTCAGTGTTCCATTCCTAGGAGAGGGTCCTGGCATCAGCATAGCTTGCCCTTTCCCCTTCTCTCTGGCTTGGAGTTGGGAGACTAGACAGGTCAACGTAATGTGAACAAGAAATCACTGATTACGCAGTGGTCCCCTATGAGGATAGAGATAATGGATGGAATCATTTTTGAGGCACTGGAAATGGATGTTTATAGCTTTGACACTGGAATCACTAGAGAAATCCAGTAGTCAGCCTGATGCCATCCAGCATCCTGGGTCAGCACTGTCAGAGGGTGACTTCCCTCACAGGAATTCAGGCAGGAGACTTCCGACATAGTCCAGAAGATTATCCCATCCCCTTCTCCCATGCACAGGTGCCTATGCCTTCTGAAATGTTTTTATCACAGCCAAGATGGTCAGACCTGGGATCAGCTTAGGAAGAGCTAGAAAGAAAGGAAGCAAGCTGGCAGTGGCCTTCCTAAATACTGCACTAAGGAGAAACTGTCCTTTCTGATTGTAAATTCCCTTGTCTTACCTATTGCTGGAGGCCACGCCGGGGGTGATCTAGTATGAGTCAAATCCCATACTACGAACTGTGGCTGAAGAGTCCAGGTTCTTTATGGTATTGAATATTGCTTGAGACAAGTGACTGCTGATCAGAACTTTGAGTGTATATATGCTGAAATAGCTTTCCTTGGGCCACACTTTTCACTTTTAGTCTTCAGTTCCCAAGTGGGTGCCGTTGCTAGTTGAAATGCTGGGATGGGAAAATTCCTGTTTTTTGAATGCAGTGTCTCCATGGTAATGTTTTAAAAAAAAAAAAAAAGCTAGTGAGAAACTCAAAGTGCTTTAGCATCTATAAAAGCTGCAGTAAGGGGCTCAGACATGGCTGGAACCAGTAGTAGAAGCTGTTGGGTTCCTTATTTGACTTCCTGAGCAGTCTTGTGTGTGTTTGTTTTCAGGGCTACGAGATACATATGTTTGATAGTGCCATGAATCTCACAGCTTACCTTGGGAATACTACTGACAATTTCTTTAAAATTTCCAACCTGAAGATGGGTCATAATTATACTTTCACTGTCCAAGCACGATGTCTTTTTGGCAGCCAGATCTGTGGGGAGCCTGCTGTCCTACTGTATGACGAGCTGGGGTCTGGTAAGTTGCCCTGCACCCAGTTTCTGCTGTCCCTTCTGGGGAAAGAGGAAGGATGTAGAATAGTCCAATGAACATGTGTCTATTTCTAAAGACACTTGAAATGTTCTCTCAGCTCAGGGGAAAGTCATTTAGGTCTCCATATCATGAGGTACAGATTTAGTTAACAAATTCTGAGCCAGGTATAGCATGAAGCTGAGTTTACAAGGTGACCATATTCTGATTGCAAAGTACGAGAAAGGGAACATTTTGTTTAAAATGGAGGTGCAATGTGAGAAACATCAGCTTAGCAAGAGTTTTGTTGTTCATTTTTGCAGGACTTCTCAGAGCCTCTAACATGCTAACACACCCTGTGATCCTGCAAGTCAGTAGTTCTTCTCCTCAGTGTGAAGAAACTGACCACCTAGCCCTCCGGTCATCTGAGTTGTCAGCCTCAGATCTGGATCCCAATTTGGGCCTGGGCTACGTCTTAGGAAACTCATAGATACCAGTGCTGGGCCATGCTCATGGTTTACCCAAAGTCTGTTTGCACCGGCATAGCTTGGCCAGGATTTCAACAAACATTTTGCCACTGGTCTTTTTAGTTACATTCACTCCCAGCCAAGAACTAACCAGGGCTCAAGCCAAAATCTTGTGTTAATTTGTTAAGTGTTCCAGCACATAATATTTCCTGGGTATGATCATGCAGAATACTCATCCTCCTAAAAGAGGGAGCCCTGCTGTCCACCTTCCTCTGGTGAATCATGGCGAATCAGAGGCTCTGAGAAGGTCCCACAAAAAACAGACAGCAGAACTCTTGTTAACCTCCTGTTTTCTTAGTAGCACCCAGTTTTCAAGTGAAACTAGCTAGCAACCTGTGCAGTATACTCCAGGAAAACCTGTTGTGAGGACCGGACCAGCTGCCTCTGAAATGAGGACCATCTGGAGCTCGCACTCCTGATGCCTCCACTGAGCTCCAGCCTTTTCTTATTTACCACTGCACAGTTGGGATGGCCTAGGACACATTAAATAAGAGTTTGACAGTATTTTTTCCAAAGTTTTTTTTTTTTAAAGAAAATAAACGAGAGAATTTTAAATAAAGGCATGAATATTAAATTGCTGGATTAGGTTTAGCAGAGATGACTGATCTCTGGACCATCTTTGTGAGTATCCTGCCAGGCTGAATCCCTGGGTAGCAGATCCCTTGGCTGGGCCACCTCCCACTACACTGGAGAATAACCCCCAAGCCTATGGAAACCTAGACCAGAAAAGTCCACAGTGCCTCCTTGGCTAAAAATGGACTCTTAAGCTCCATTTTCTTGCCTCAGGTTCAGACTAGCCCTGCTCCCTTAGGGGCTTTTGACATGAACAGTTTACCCCCTTTCAAGATGGCGGCCCCTTCCCCAACAAGGGTGTTGGAGAGGGATGGCTTGCCCCTGAGCCCCAGTGGTATGATTGTATCTGTAAATCATAATAAGACTGCATTTCTATAAGACCAGGGAAGTGGCCTCTTTGTTAGGTTATAAACATCTAAATGGCTTTGCAGAGAACTTTAAAAAATGTTAAAGGTGTATGGAAAGGTGATCTCCCTCATTTTTTTTTTTTTTTACTTAAGTTTAAAAAAAAAACCTTGTAAAACTTCACGAGCTGTTAAGTCAGTATTGTAGTAAAGGAATCTCGTTTGTATCACTTAATGGAGCTTCAGGTAATTGCAGTTCAGAGTGACTTTGGTGCCAAGTAGGGGGAAATAATTGCAATCTCGTTAATTAGTGGTCTGATTTCACATCCTCTTATGTAAGGCGAGCAAGTGGTCTTAAGTAATAATGCTAATGAAATCAATGTTGATACCCCAACAAAGGTCTCCCTTCCAAGAGATTATCTAAATAACCAACAAGGCAGTGATTAGGAGGCTAATGTAATTACCGCATTAGCATGCGCAAGGCCCATGGTCTGTCACTCAGGGCGAGTGGTTGGGAAACATTCAGGCCTTGTGCACATGCAGGAACGCGTCACAGCAGACAGGTGATTGGGTAGCTGTGCTGAACTTCTAGCTTTTTTGGTAGGTGGGGCCTTGCGGAGCCACCTGGTGCATTCTCCTACCCTCAGGAAGGAGGCTCATGGTTGGGAATTGTGCCTCTGCAGGGGGAGATACTGCAGCCATTCAGGCTACCAGATCTACTGATGTTGCTGCCGTAGTGGTTCCCATCCTGTTCCTGATACTGCTGAGCCTGGGGGTCGGCTTTGCCATCCTGTACACAAAGCATCGGAGGTTACAGAGCAGCTTCACTGCTTTTGCTAATAGCCACTACAGCTCGAGGCTGGGTTCAGCAATCTTCTCCTCGGGGGATGATCTGGGTAAGTGGCAGGGCCACTGATCCGATTGGGAAGTACCTGCCTCCAGCTTAACTTTTGACATGAGAGGAGTTGTTCATTAGCTAGTGATTCCCTGCTTAGGGTTAAACCATTTGGAACTCATGGCTTATACCTTGCTCCGAAATTAAAGTATTATGTTCTGTTTACTAGTGTAGTTTGACCTGAAATAGGGAAGAACTGGTAGGAGCGTGCCTTGTGTAGGAAGGCCATGGGCTTTAGACGCCCTGCTTATGGGAAAATTCTCAAGAACGTCCATCTGACTCGTCTTGTCTTGTTCTTCCCAGACCTGAGGTCAGACTGGTATATGCAGTGATTTTGAATTGTGTGGGTGCCTGGGCTGGAGAGCCTGGTAAAGACAAAAGTAGTGCTTCCCCAGTTGGCTTCTATCAGAAGTTGCCCTTTAGTGTGACTCTTTCCCCTTCCAGTTGGTAGTGCAGCCTCATCAGCCACTCTTTCTTTATGTTGTGATAACATGTATTGTGGGGGAAGGAAGGAGATCGTTTCGTCCCTTCTTAAAACCTTTGCACGCTGCTCTTCTTGAACACTAGGAGAACTTGTAAACCACTTTATATAAGAAAGTGGGTATTTTATTTAGCACCTCAACTCAGGCTGCTAAATGTGAGTTTGCATACTTACTTTTCCTATAAACCAGTTATGATTATTTTTCTTTGTTATAAAGACATTTATGTATTTCCTTTCACTGATCATATGAGATGAGCCCTGCTTACTTCTCAGCTGCCTTCCTTGCTTAATCAGTAAGGAATGGGTGGCTTCTTTGCTTGCCGCTGTTGGGGACAAAAAGTCTCACCCTGTTACCGAGCCATGCAGTCCCCACTAACTGTGGATCAGCATTTAGTTGCACAGGCTCATACCAGGAATGTCAAAGGGACAGCCATTAGTCTGGGAAGTGGGGCTCATAGTTCTTAATCCCCCTTCTTTTTCCCAAAACAGGTTGGGTTCAAAAGAGAAAGCAGACTGAAGTATGGTGTGCTAATGTTGGGTGTGAATAACTCAAATTGGGGAACCGAAAGTACCCATTTGTTTTAGAGTAGGCAATGAGATTCTTCTTCCTTCAAGTTTGACTTGCTTTATTTGTCTAATAAGTTAAAGCTGCCGCTAAAATAAGCTTGCTCACCTATTGATAGGGATGATGACCTAAGAGCAGCAGAGAGGAGCCGAGTTTAGGACTGATGATTGTGAGTGGCCAGCGATGCTGTGGGTTTAGCTGGGGGTGGGTAAGGTGGGGGTGGGCAGAGCAGTGGCTCATGGGCTCGGGTCCTGTGTGCTGGAACTCACAAAGCCTGACTGTTTTGTCTTTAGGGGAGGACGATGAAGATGCTCCTATGATTACTGGATTTTCAGACGACGTCCCCATGGTGATAGCCTGAAACAGCTTTCCTCACTAGAAACCAAATGGTGTAAATATTTTATTTGATAAAGATAGCTGATGGTTTATTTTAAAAGATGCACTTTGAGTTGCAATATGTTATTTTTATATGGGCCCAAAACAACAACAAAAAATTAAAAAAAGGAAAGAAAGGAATGAATAAACTTTGTAGGGATCAACTGTGAACTTCAAGCCAGGTTGATTTTAGTAACCAAATTGCTTTGATTTGACATTAATGTAGTCTTACATGGCTGTGCTTGCTGGGCATGCTTCTAAGTCTGTGAGATTATTTTGGTTCAATAAATTGGCCGTTCTTTTTATTTTTCTAAGACACAGAAATGTATTTAATAAAAAGTTCAAGAGAGAGTGATGGGTGGAATCCCTTCTCCTTGAGAGTGTGTTCAAATTTTACATTTTGTTTGGATTTAGTTTATGTGTAAGTGTTTGGGTGTCTTATGGGGGAAGGTTCTTTTATGTTATTTGTTAATTTATTGGGACTCTATATAAGGCCAGGCTTTAGTGGTCATCTGATACCACGCACTATAAGCCCCTCATCCAGAGTGTTGGGGGGTAGAGAACAGAAGATTTTGTTGCCATTCCAGAAGAATCCATTTTTATTCACTTGCGTGTCATGTAATGGTCTTTGGCAGAAGAGAGCTCTGAGTCATTGCTAGATTTAAGTTAGGCAGAGCTGCAGCTGGGGAAGCCCTGCAAGCCACAGGTGTTGATGTTAACCCTGGCATTTTACTGTATATGCCTCTGAACAAGGTGTAGCTCCAAAAGTTACCAGGTAATAGCACTGCTTTCTAATACACTGGGATCGTTGTCATTGTGAAAAATAAACTCTGGTTGTGGGAGAGAGTTCTAGATCTGTGCCATGATAGATAACACTGGCAAAAAATAGTATGTGATTTCTGCATTTTCAATTTTTGTTTTTACTCGCCACTAAAGAAGCTCAAATGTAAAATTTTATATTTGGTTTGAGGTGGCCACTGAATTGTCCTCAACAAAACATACTGAAGTGTGCAGTTATTTTGAATTGGGTCAGTGCCTTCTTTCTCTTTTTCTTTTCATCCACCTCGATTGCCTGTGCCCTCACCCATTCTATAGAGAAAGCGCTCAACATGCTCACAGCGATGGAGGCGATCTAACCACTCCCTCCAGTCCACAGTAGCAGCAGTACTGGGCTTTGTTCATTTATTCTCTCTAGAAGATAAGCTATGCTTTCATCCTTCTGCCATTAAAATGCCACCCCTGTATTCAAATCATGGTCGTTTGAAAGTTACGTGGATCCGTTGTGGACTGCTGCCTGTCTTTAGACTTGGTGTTGTGGGCACCAATGTCTAGCATTACTGTGACTTTTACTGTATGAACAACCTCACTGCAGAATTTCCTCCCAGCTGAGAAGCAGCAAGCTCTGGGAATATTCCAAAGTCACGCCGATGAATATGTGTCCTTTATATGCAAGCTTTGTGAAGCCTCATCTCCCCTTCAATGCAATGTGTCACCTTCTCACAGGTGTTTTGTTTGTTTTTTCTTTTTAACCAAAAGTATCATTCTTGGGTAGTAATAGAGTTTCATTCTGTCTAGGGATTGTTTGGAAAACGGAGAGCCAATTAAATTTTTTCGTTGTAAACATTTCTATCTTAGGTGGGGAGTATTTTGACCCGTAGACGTCAGGGTAGGCCTGTAGTTCCTGTTATGGAATGGCGGTGATGATGGGCCTTCCTCTGACTTATTTTCCTTCACTCCCCCTTTTTGATTTTTTTTTCTCTTCCAGACTGATTTTTTTTTTTTTTGGCTTTGTCTTGTCTTGCTTTGGAGCTTTTAAGTTCCAAGCCCTACCACCTCTGCTTTAATAAACTCATTAAGATGAACAGTATGGTGGGAGGCAAGTCATTAATTGAACCACTAGAAAGTCTATTTTTTTCTGCCAACTTTTGGTGGCATTTATAAAAAGCTGATGTAAAAGGCTCTGAGATATTGTTTTTAGTGATTCCACAGGCAAGCCTTTTTACAGAGCATACGTCTCCAGTTGGCAACTCCAGACATTTCAAGCATCCAGTTCTGGTCACCAGTGCCTCCCCATGCCTAGTGCACAGTCCTGTACAGGCGGCCATCACCCCTCTCCTTGGAAGACGCCACTGTGCTGTTTGAAAACAAGCAGCCTTTTAGGGCTAGAGTATTTTATATAAACAGAAGAGCTAAGGTCCTGAAGACTAAGCTAGATAGATGCAGCTAAGTGTAAATCATATATTTTTATGAACTTTTGAAGCACACATTCCTGTTTCCCTCCACATAGCTTTGTGGGGATTTTGATGTAACTATGCCATCTGCAAGATTCCAGAGGTTGGAGTAACAGTAGGAAATGAAACAGCCTTTGAAAGTGAAGCTGGATAACTTCACCTTTTGGAGATAACTCTTCATGGTGACCACTGGACCCTCTGGTTACTTGCAAAAAGGGGGTTTTGTACTGTGTGGGAGATGCCCATTTAGAATTCCCAGTGCACAGGGAAAGAATTTTATTCTATCCCAGAATACCAGGAAAGTCAGGTGCTCGCATCCCTGAAGGGGAATTGTACATGAGTTCTCTCTGGAAAATGATTTTGCTCTTTTCTGCATTGAACACACCTGGAGCTTTGTGAGACATGGATCCATGTGGATGAAAGTGACATAGTTCCAGAGTGAGGCCATGTCCGAGCAGATGGGTTTCCAGAAAGAGAGTAACTTCTGGGAACCCTGGTGACCTAGGTAGATAGTTGTGCTGCTGGGGAGCTGGCTGGAACCTCTGGAACCTTTTAGAAGAGTGGCTCCTAGGATTTCATCTCTGGTAGTATCACTAGGGATATTTGTGGAATGGACTGGGGCAGGAGACACATAGCTGCATGATCTCTCCTGACCATCATGTGTGGCCACGTACTCACCAGTTTAGGGACTGTAACCCTTCCCAAAACACTGGGCATTTGGAAGGAGCTGGGGAGAGCAATGGAATGGTGAGCCCTTTATAGATGAACTCCCATTTCTCCCTAGAGAATCCTGCTTTCAGACTCCCACCCAGAGGTCACTGCATCTAATAAGATTGTGTCTCCTGCACTTTCCTAAGAGCCAAAACCCCATTCTTTTAGGTTTGGTTGTTTCCTCCCCCATTAAGGGGGTCAGGGTGAATTCCCTAGAATTCTCTCCCTTAAACAGAGACTGGGGATAGGGTTGGTTCCCATAGAGAAGAGAGCCAGAGATATAACCAAACTGAATGCCACCCCCCCAGAGTGATTTTAGGAATTGACTCTAAAACTCTGCAGAATCTTCACTTGTGTTGAGATTGTATCTTGACATTCCTATCATGTTATTTTTCTTAACTGGAGTGTGTGCTGCCTTTCAGGTAAAATTTTTGTGTAATAAAAGCCAGTACATTAAGTTTATATAGACTACTTTCTATGCAAGACTGAGATATGGAATAGATAGCAAGATGTGCAGACTCTTGGGTCCATGGTCAGGATGTCATCTTTTGGAAGAAGTCACCACCACCGAGCATGGGTTGAGGGAGGATAGATTGTGCATATGTTTCTTCCCACTAATTTTGAGCAGCCATATTATGAATTTAATCATCAGAGCCAAGTAATAACCCAAGAATGGTATTAGTTTCATGTGTAATAGCTCAAATGGAATAAGCATGAATGCTGAAGCGGAACATGATCCTCAGATATTCCATGTCACTTCTCATTTAAGGACTCTTGTAAAGAATTATTAGAAACTTTAGGCAAAGTCAAAAAGTATTTGCAGCAAAATAAAGGCCTATTCTGCTCTTATTTAAAGTGAAGCACTGTATACTCTTTCCTCTCCAAAGCAAAATTAGGTATTTATAATTTCAATTGCCTTGGTAAGTTTCCAAGTCACTGATTTCTGCTGGAGATTTTACTATATTGTTGCACAATTTTAAGATAATTTTTGTCTCAATGTCAACTTTTTTCACTGAATAAAATTTAACTGGGTCAAAAAACGCCTACTTGAAAATCCACTCTATGTGCGTCTGGAGTTGCTCTTTTGAGTGCAATAAAGATGACTAATGTGGTCTCCGAACACCATCGATTTGTTTGTCTCTTTTAAGAGGTGTGTATGTCATAGATGACAGAACACTAAGACCTAGAGTCATTTTGGTATTAACCACCTGGTCTCAGATGTTGGATCCTTGAAGAACACAGTGTCTTCATATTAGCTGGAGTAGGAAGATGTCATGTGGTTGCTCTGTAGTAAGTGGAGTTCTTCTGTAGGGGTGGTAGCTCTCTTAGAGCTATAACTACATCTAAGAGACAATTTGCTAAGAGGGCAATTTTCAAATCTAAGAAAGCACAGCACTGTGGAAGAACTGGGTACCTATGAACACTCTTGGGGGTTTCCATAAACAATGAGGCCCTGTGCAAAAGAATGGCGAGCCAACCTCTAAGTCAAGATGGGAGCTGACTGGGTTGGGAGGGAAGGTTCTTCTGTTTTTGTTTTTAATTTTGACAACTCTGGCATGTTGCTTTTGTTCAGATATTGAGCCAAAACGAAATGCTGGTGTATTATTTAGTTTCATGGATGAGGGAAAAGAGGCTGAGAGAGGTTGAAGTCATTTACTGAGGGGAATCCAGAGTGCATGGCCAAGCCAGCCTTCAGTCCCAGGTATTTCTGACCCTACATCCTGTTCTGTGTTGCTTTGTCACACTAACCGCATGCCATCATTCAGTGTCAGAACAAACACATTCAGTCCAACATGTTGCAGACAAGGGAGACCTTCCGCCTGGGTGAATTGACCTGGTCACAGCCTTGCCTTAGGTTTTCTGGCTTTGATAACTTGTCATCTAATGCATGCTAGTGCATTCATCTCATGACTGAATGCAGCTTAACTAGTCTCCTGAGTGACCTGCAGCATCATGGTGTACATGACTATTTCCTTAAGAATTCACCACAGGAAATAGTTCTGGCACTTAGAATGTCACATGACCAGTGCATCTTCCCCCTTTAGAAGGATTTACCTAAGAGGCCAGTCACAACTAGAAGGTGACCTAGTGACATGGATGAAGAATAAAGGAAGTGGGGGGGTCCTGAGCCAAAACAATTAGTGCCCAGTAAATAATGAGTGACTGACTGACTAGTACTCCACAACAGGAACCATCTACTCTACTTGGACTCTGTGTCTAAAACCCCTAGGTCACAGCTGTCTGTGTCCGTTGTTATTAAGGCCTTTCCAATTGGGGTCTAATACTTGGAATCCATTTGACATGGTTTCTCTGGACAGGGCTTGGATACCATCTAGATCTGCCACTCTAACTCATTTCTGTTGAGTTACTGAGCAAACTCCTCCCTCCCAATGAAAAACCTATAGCTAATATTCACGTCTTCACATTGGGTTACAATAGAAACTTCCTGGCTTGAGAGCCACTGGATATGTCCGATTGTTGTTCTTATTTTGTGTTGATTTTGAAGTTTAATTCTGGGAGGACATTTCTGAGTCTTAGGAGACACCTTAATGTAGTTCCCACATTCTGATTACATCAGTCGGCCATAATTATGTGGTTCCCCAGCCTAAGGCAAATGAAGACCAGGAAGAGGTGGTCAAAGGCAAATGCCTCGAGGACAGGAGCAGAGAAGCTGAGAACCTTCAAGTTGGAGCTGAAGCACCTCCAACAAACACAACCAGTTGGGGCCATTTAACATAGGGATATTCCTGCACATGAAACAACCCATCCAATGAGCATTACAGTTGGTTCTCCTCTATTGAGCACCCATTTGCTAGACCATTAAAAAAAAACCTTGAATTCTGAAAGTGATCATTTGACTTAGGTATTGATTTTTGTTTTAAAAGAGAAAAGTCAGTTTTAAGAGAGATTGATATAGAAGAATAAATATGGCCAACAATACTTGAAGAAATATTGAACATATCTAGAAATTTAGAGAAATGCAAATTAAAACTATACTGAGGTTCCATCTCTAGTCAAAATGGCAATTTTCAAAAATACAAGTAACAATAAGTGTTGACGAGGGTGTGGGGGAAAAGGTTCACTCATACATTGCTGATGGGACTGCAAATTGGTACATCCACTATGTAAAGTAAAGCAGTATGGAGATTCCTTAGAAAACTTGAAATGAAACCACCATTTGAACCAGCTATCCCACTTCTTGGTTTTTACCTAAAGGACTTAAAATCAACATACTACAGTGGTACAACCACACCAATGTTTATAGCAGCTCAATTCACAATAGCTAAACTATGGAACCAACCTAAGTGCCCTTCAACAGATGCATGGATAAAGAAAATGTGGTACATATACACAATGGAATAATAGCTCTAAAATTGATTATTACTTTTGCCAGTAAATTAATGGATCTGGAGGCTATCATGCTAGGTGAAATAAGCCAATCCCAGAAAAACAAAGTCCAAATTTTCTCTCTGATATGTGAATGCTAACACACAAGATGGGGGAGGGGATTGAAGTTCATTGGGTTATACAAAGGGGAATGAAGGGAAGGGAGGGAGGATGGGAAAAGGAAAGACACTAAAATGCACTGGACATAACTTTGCTATATTCATATGTGGACACACCACAAGTGAAACTCCATATCATGTACAGGATCGTAATTAGAAGAAGTTGTACTCCGTGTATGTATAATATGTTGAAATACACTCTACTGTCATGTATATCTAAAAAGAACAAATAAAAAAAAATTTAGAAGGAGGTTGTGTAACTTCTACAAGCCTTCACCTGAAGTACAGTGGCAGAGTCAGAGAAGTCAGGTGTCTCACTCTCAAGCTTTGCTGTCAGGTGCCATGCTGTTTCGTCCTGTGGGTACAATACTAGAGGTCTGTTACAATGACACTGTTCAGGGACTCCAAGGGCACAGGCAATACATTTTAAAAACATTCCCACTAGAAGGATTACAATGATGTTTGGAGACTATATATAATAGATTTCCTCATGAAGTCATTTACGTAGAACGCAATATTCCCTGCTGATGGGAGAGCAAGGAAGCCTTTTTCATTTTTATTGGTAAATGCTTTTGTAAAGAGTTCCATAATTAGGAACTCGGAGGAGTCTTTGACTTTGCAATAAAAGATAAATTTTATCAAAATCCTTTGCATCTTGGGAAAGGATTTCCAGTGCATATTTTCCTCACCTGTGCACAGCGAGGCTCAGTATCAGAACACATTCTGTGGACAATAAGAGGGCTAGCAGGAGGCCACTAGGATCCCAGCAGGAGAATGGTTGCCCCTCTTTTCATACCGCCCCAACTGGCTTTGATGCTAGAACCCCATTAATTTTAAGAAAAGATTACCTGTAGGGTAATGTGAGCTTGCAACCATTTACAGAAGAACAATGGTGTTATGCTTTTTAAAATGCTAATGTTATAATTGTAATGTCGCAACCCTATTTAATGCCTTAATGACAACTGATAATGTTTGGGAATCCTTGTATGAAAACAATGACATTTCATACTTAAAACTTGGCATCAGCAAACTTTCAGGAAGAAAAAAGACTCGGATTTAAATGTAAATCAGCCTTTTATGAAATGTGCCCTTTGATTGTACACCAATCCGTAAAACCTTCAGGATCGATCAGATGACGAGGTTTCATAATTAAGACTTATTTTTCAATCTCTTCTTAGCAGAGGCAGAACCTATTAGTTACCCAGGGATTGATTCAGCCCTTGATGGTGCCGAACTGTCTGGGCGTGCGTGTGCATGCGTGTTTAATGGAATTTTTCACAAGCAGTAGATAACAATACAAAAGCATCAGTCTCTTGGTTTCATAACTACACCTGATTTGGGACCCCGAACTGCTTGACTGCTCCCGAGAATTAGCATACTTTCAAAGGAGGAAATTTTACTCACATGAAGGTGGTTTATTCTCTGAAAAGAATGCTCCCCCAAGGTGGTTCAAAAGCACTTTGAACAAGGTCAACACTGCGACAATAAATAATAATAATAACGAATGGGTACTTATAACATGCTGGACACTCTTCTGAGGTCTTCTTGTATATGAACTCACTTAATCCTCACTACCAGCCTTTAAGAGGATGCTGTTATTCTCATGTTATGGGTAAGGAAGCTGAAACAAGGAAAAGTGGAGACATTTGCCCACGGTCACATCAGCTAGTTAGAAGCAGAACCGAGTTTTGAACTCGGGTAGCCTGGCTCAGAGTGTGACTCCACTGAGAGCACAGATTTGGGTGCATACCCTAGGAGATTATTTTAACCAGCCAGTTTAACCTTTTTAAGTAATGTTCTTTGCAGAGGGTGGATTATAAAGGGAATTTGTACTCATTATAGAAATTTGGGGGAAAATAAAAACACCGAGAAGAAAATGAGATTTCCTGGTAATCCCAGAGATAACCCCTGTCAACATCTGGTGCGTGTCTGTTCAGTGCTTTGTTCTGAGGGAGTAACTGTATCTGCTTCTGCTTCTGCTGTGAATCAGACCAAGTCTGCGTGGTGAAGTGCGCCAAATCTCTACCACTTCAGTGCTGGTTCCAACTAAAATGGCATGTCTGAATTCAAGTGTCAGATGCAGAGTGACATCTTCTCCTTTGTCCCTGTAAAGAGTTTTGATAGAGACTTAACTCTGAAGGCCAGTGGAAGCCCCGGGCATTGCCACCGTGCTGCCAGCTGCCTCCCTTCTATCCTTACAGTCAGGTACTTTGAGCCATCATGGTTCACACCATTGGAATTCCTAGGAGGGGTCATTCCAATCACCTCCATATCTCTGGATCACCAGATCTAAATTTTGGAAGATGGGAGGAACAGGCTTTCCATACATCCCACCAAAGGAAGTAGTAGACAGAAAAGGGCATACGTAACATGGGCACGTGAGCAAAGAATGGGTCACAAACATGGTTGTCACATTAGATATGTTTAATACAAACGGGACCTAACTGCCCAACAGGGATGTATCTGAAGGGAGATGCCCAAAGGTCCCTAAAGGCTGAGTGGTGGGACCAATCTCCACAGGTCTGTGTGATGGAGTGGGAGGAAGAGGAACTCGAAGGAGCTTAGGTACTTAGTTTTGGAAGGTGCACACTTTCTCCATTTGGACTGAGCAGGGAATTTATTAAATGGCAAAATGGGTTTCCTAAGTATTAAATTGCATCACAAAGTTATCAGAGATTATCATGCCCAACACAGAGGGCATGAAATGTGAATTCCATAGGAGGAGATTCTGAGAGAGCACCCTGTTGGTATCCCTTGTAGTAAATGTCTGCAGTCTAGGATAGGGAGGTAGCAAGCAGAGGGAAGAGAATCCTGAGGATTGGGGAAGTTCCCAGAGAAATTAAAGATGAATGTCAAGTCTCAAGCTCCAGTTGGCAAGAGTTCAAACTACCTGGTCAGTAGGGTCCCTGATGTGTGGATCCCATGGCAACATTAACTTAAGAAGTATTTGTTGAGCACTTCCTCTGTATCCAGCCCTATATTAGCTACCAGGAATTAGACAGATATGATTCCTGCTCTTGGGGACACCATATAATAAAACCTCAGGGTTGAGAGGCAGTTTTGAGTTATGTATAGATGGTAAAAATGATTCTATAAAAGAGGAAGTGGAGATAAAAGATGTTAAAGATCTGAGAGCTCAGTTAATAGGTTAATCCTAAAACCCTGAAGTACTGCCTTTGCTTTGGGGTCTCACGGTTCTATGAGTGAGGGAGCAGGCTTCAATGTTACCTCCTGCCTAAGCCACAGGCTCCAGATTAGCCTCTCAGAGAAGTTTTTCAGGGGAGAAGAATGTTTTAGTCAGTTTTTACATCACGGGGACCAAAATGCTCCAGAACAACTTAGAGGAGGAAAAGTTTGAGGCTCAGAAGTTCAGAGTTCTCTGTCCATAAATAGTCGACTTCACTGTTCTGGGTCCAAGATGAGGTGACACATGGGGGAAGGGCTCAGCAGAGGAAAGCAGCTCAGCTCAGGGCAGGTCAAGAAGCAGGGGGAGGGGACTGCAGGCTAGATGTACCCTTCCAGGGCTCACCTCCAGTGATCCACCTTCTCTAGCCACACCCTACCTGCCTAGAGTTACCACCCAGTCAGCCCATTCAGACTAGCATGGACTGAGTAGGTTGTAACTCTCATAGTCTTATCATTTTAAATCTGAATATTCCTGCATTAACAGGAGCTTTGGGGGGACACCTTATATTCAAACCATAACAAAGACTGTGCTGTTGGCTGCTTTCCCAGAATTTAAGAATAATATGATACCTTTTTTCCGTTGGCCATTGTTTTTCATATGTAGACTTCCTCAAATGGAAGGAGGGATACATGGAAGAGCCCCAGTACCCAAATACTATCCTGTAACCTAACACTACTATTTTTTACTCAGGAGATGAATGCTAATTCAATAACCTCAGCAAAATGCACAAAGGTAGGTAATCCTCTTGGTTCACAAAATACAACGAAGAATATATTTGTGTATGTGGGGGTTAGGGGGAGAGTCCTGGTGCTTGAACTTGGTTGGGGCTAGTCTACCTCTAAGCTACACCTCTAGCCCTTTTTATTTTAGTTTTTTTTATTTTGAGACAGAGTCTTGCTATGTTTCCCAAACTGGCCATGAACTTGCGATCCTCTGCCTCAAAACATCTGAGTGACTGAGATTACAGATATGTGCCACTGTACCAGGCTGAAAGTGTATTTTTGAATAACCCACCTTTTGAGGTTTTTTTTTTTTTCAGGTTTTCTCACCTGCCTGTCTAAATGAGGCACAGATAATATGTTCATCTTAATCCTGTCATCTGGAACTCTACAATATAATTCATACTGAGCATGAGCCTGTAAAACATAAATTAGCAAGTTGCTTTTTCCTCCTGGCTCTGAACCCCATAGGTGGGATTTCTTCTCCCTGCCTCATCTTTTAGACAGTCCTGAAAACACTGGTGCAAACAGCTGCATCCTACACCCATATGTCTGAATATGAGCTAATATGGGTTAGTCCTTTGGGGACTCAAAGGCTTTCAAGCTCATGTAGCTTGCTCTTCACATCAAGGTACATAAACTAGAAGTGGCTTTGATAGCAACCAGAGGGAGAGGCTGCCCAAAAATATGACCATTCCATTTCAGGAGCACAGGTCACCCAAGGGAGGTGGAGAGAACACACAAATGAAAACCACTGATGTCATCAAAAAGTGGGAGGGCTGTTGTAGAATAAAACCTGCCACTCATCAATCCTGGATTCTGAGTTTAGAGGAGGATGGCAGTGGAAGAGTAGAAGACAGAATCCTTTTTGGTACTGGGAACTAAACCCAGGGATGCTCTACCACTGAGCCCCATCCCTATTTAAGTTTTTATTTTGCAACAGGGACTTGCTAAATTGCCCAGGCTGGCCTCGAACTTGTGATCCTCTTGCCCCAGCCTCCTGAGTGGCTGGGATTATAGCAATGTGTCACCATGCCCAGCCTAGAATCTTTTAAATTGGGCTCCTCATTTGTTATGTTTCCATGGAGCCTGGAACAATCTTTGATGCTCAGTGTATTTGTTGAATGAATGAAGGGATGAATTAACCTGTTCTTAAAAATGAATCCATTAGTATGAGGTTCAGCAGCGTATAACTTAAAACACATGTTACGGAGGTTTTAAAAGATTGGTTTTATTGCCTAGAAGAAGTTCTGGGCTGGTGCAGAAAGCCATTAAAGTTCCAGGCTTTTCCCCATCTTTCTGTTCTGTCACCCTCAGTGCCCCCTTCTGCCATTGGGTCTTTTCAATGTGCACAGCCATTAGGCCCCCAAAGTCCAAGCATCAATAAGGACAAAGAGGTAAGGGCAAAAAAGAACCTCACAGCTGTGTCGGCCTTTCCACTAAGGAAACTTTGCAGAACCCTCATCTAACAACTCTGATGATGTTTCCTGGAACTCCTCTTTTCTCCAGGTGTCTGGATATAGTTCACTGAGCCTGGCTCATGGCCAAGTCCCAAGACGGAAGGAGGAAGGGGACAATACATTCTTGTGATCTTGCCATCCAGAGTCTTTGGTAGATAGGAGTAAATCAAAAGAAAAATTAGGAAACAAAACTAGACAGCTTATGAGGGGGTCCACGGGGTAGTCCACCTCTGAGGGAGGTGAAGGGAGAGAGTGTGGGGTGAGGTGTCCGCCTGACTGTGTGCTTGCTGACTGTGTGGACAGTTGGTCACATCTCTTTAGTGCCTGGGAAAAGAGATTTTCCCTAAAATGGAACAAGGCTCAAGCTGACCCCACAGGGTTGTTGGAAGGTCTGAAAGTAATAGATGTGCAGCTGCTTTAAACTGGAAGGTGCTTTGCCAACATAGCTTCCATGGGTGTTCAGGGACAGATCCCACTTCTTTCTCTTGTGACTGACTTTACTGCACGATACTTACCACTTCTTCAATCACTCACTTCATTGTCCAGTCTTACATCAGCCCTCAATTGTTTCATCCAGAAAACTTCTCCCCAGGTTGTAGGGAATCTCTTTGAGCAGAGGTCAGAGTTTTATAAAACACCAGGGGTGACATCATCCCAGAGAGCTCCACACAGTTAGCATTGCCCCTAAAAGAGAGGGTGTCATGGTTCTGGGGTTTGGAATGTCCCACAAAAGCTCATGTGTATGAAGCATGGTCCCCAATGAGGCAGTGTTCAAAGATGGGGCTCTTAGACAATGACTGGATCGTGAGGGCTCTGACCTCATCAGTGGGTTAATGGACTCCTGGATGGGAAGTGGGAAGGAGTTGGAGGTCACTGGGGATAAGCCCTGGAAGGTTCTACGTTCTCTCCATCCTCCTCCTCCCTCTCTGTCTGCTTCCCAGCTACCCTGAGCTGAGCAGCTTTTCTCCACCACACCCTTCTGCCATGATGTTCTGCCTCACCTCAGGTGCAGAGCAACGAAGCTGGCCACCACGGATTGAAACCATGAGCCCAGATAAACTTTTCCTCCTCTAAATTGTTCTTGTTAAGAATTTTGGTCCCAGTGAGGAAAAGCTGACAGAGGGGCACAGGGATACAGCAAGGATCAGGACAGTTTTAACATTCCCAATCTATAAGACCAAGGGCCCTGATGATGCTATTAAGTAAGAAGGGTCAAGTCGGGGCAGGGGTGGGAAGGACGGTGAACTCTATTTTGAACATAATAAGAGGGTAGAGGTCCATCCCAGCAGAGGCAACCAGTTGGCAGCTGGCTCCCTTCATGTAGCAAATCTTGAGCGAGAATCTCTGTACTAGGCACACTCCAGGTGCTGGAGATTCTTCATGGACAAAACAAAACCCCCTGTCTTCAGGGGCTTAGCCACAGGTTCAGGGAGACACACAGTAAGAACAAGAGCCTGTGAAATGACATTGTATGTGGAGTTCAGACGCAGGTAGGCTGGAGAGTTATATCTAGAAAGAGGGTAGTTAGAGGGACAGGTGGAAGAAAAGTCAGGAGAAAGATGTCAGGAGTAAAAAGAGATTTCAAAGTAGCATCTGTATTTCAGGAATCCTCCAAAGTTGAGCCTGGGTCCAGCTGGGTTGGACAAAGAGGTAGGCAGAGATCCAGAGTGCTCAGGTGCCAGGAGCACAGGGACCTGCGGAGGCAGCATCTATTTCTGCAAAATGCTTTGGGAAACCCAAGGGTGAAGACCAGAAGTGCTCCTCTATGCTAGGCACACTTTGCATGTTAGTTTGTTTGTTTGCAGTGTGGGGACTGAACGCAGGTGTGTGTGTTCTACTGAGCTACATCCCCAGCGCTTTTCATACATTTTTTCTCCATGTGGAATTGCATGTGTTTAAGGGTCTTGGCTCTGGGGAAGAAAGCAAAGGTTTAAATCCTCACTCAAAAGCCATGTGACTTGTGAATCTGAACATGTTTCTGTACTATAGTTTCCCCACCTATAAAGACTCATACAGTTATGAGATTGCAATTAGATAATTAAACACATCAGATAATGTGCATCAAATGCCAGGACTAGACAGGTCACTCCGGTTTCCCTTTTTTTCTTCCTGCAGCCCTGTGTGAGGCAGAAAGTCACTGGTGTCCTTGATGAGAAGGTTTACGGGCCACAGTATGCATGGACATTGGATTAATACAGGATGAACAGAGAATGACAGGTGAGGAGGAGACGTGACTTTGGACTCCTCACAAATGTTTCAAAGAAACAGAAGTTCAATGTGAAAAAAACATCAAAGGAAGGGTGTGTTATCTGGGATAGATGGAGGCATGCTTGGTGGCAGTGGGCAAAGAGGAGAAGCAGGGTGTGCTTGGAGAGTGGGGGCTGGCCTTGCTGCCTCTGCTCCATTGTCTTTATCACCTTGAAATTCATGACTGCAGCTCACCTCCACCTGCTACGGGATGCCAGCATCCCCTTCAGACATATCCTATCCCTTGAACTAGAAGGACCTGGCCCAGCCCTTGCAAGTATCCAGACAGATCCTTGCTACTCCGGAGGGTTTGCTGCTGCAGCTGCTGACAGTGCAAAAAGAGAGCCCAGTTGTCTTGGTCCATTGGGCTGCTGTAAGGGAATACTACAGACTAGGGGGCTTATAAACAACAGAAACTGATTGGTCATTGCCCTGAAGGCTGGAAATCCAAGATGAAGGCATTGGCAGGTTTGGTGTCTGAGCAGGACCTGCTTCTTAGTTCATGGACTTCTTGCTGGACCCTTACAGAGAAAAAGGGGCAAGGCAGTTCTCTGGAGCCTCTTTTATTAATAACACTAATCCTATTCATGGGGGCCTGCCTCATGACCCACTCACCACCCAAGACCCCTCCTCCCAATGCTATCACCTTGGGGTTTAGGTTTTAACCTACGTATTTGCTGGGGACACAGCATTCAATCTCTAGCACAAGTCATTATAGCAAAAAGGGGGATCTGATTGATAATGGGGACTGATTAAGAGAGAATGGGGGACACAGGACATTCCCTCCATCACCATCATAACCTTGTGTGTGGGGGTGTGTGGGGGTGCTGGTCTCCCAGCATCCATTAGTGACAGAGCAGGCTTTGGGGAGAGGCCTCTGGCCCCAAAACCAGGGGAATGGAAGGGGCCCTGCTCTCAAGAATCACTCCTTTTTATTCAACAGTTACCAGGTCCCCAGTAGCAGGGTGAGCACTGGGGATGGAGGACAAAGGGGGCACTGGCTCCTGACAATCCTCATGCTGGAGGGAACCAGCTTTCCAGGTGCTGGGACAGAGGCCGGCGTTCAACATGTAGGTAACACCAAGTGGAGAGGAAAACCTCCCAGCTTCTTCAGGGCAGTTGTGTAAGGCTTTGGGGCAGAATTGGCACTTGACCTGGGCCATGGAGGATGGGCAGGGGTTGGCCTCATGGGGAATGGGGTGAAGGCAGATGTGTGAACACAGTGGTGTGTGGCAGGGTGTCACAGCTTGGTGTGACTGCTGCAGGCCACCGATCAGCAAGGGGTGTGGAAACAAAGTCAGAAGGACTGAAGGGACATGGTGGGAAAGATCTCCCTCCCCTGGACTTCCCCCCGTGTTTCCAGGGAACAAAGATAATTCCATTACTTTGTATCCGGCCCCTATTACCCATCTCTTCGTTTTACACCACAAGAAGCGGAGGCATGCCCATATGACGTGACACACTAATATGTAGCAGAGCTAGGACACTTTCTGGAAGCCAGCAACATCCTTGAAGTCCAGAGTGAACCAGCTGCTTTCTCACTGTCCTCTAGGAAGGCAGCTCTGGGCTCAAGGACCTTGAACTTGTGCCTACTCTTCCCATCTCACAGGTTCTGAGAACTCCACTTTCTCCTGTCTTATAGTCATGCTACTTAGGAGGCTTTCCGAGAAGGAAATATGGGTGGTGGATTGACTAAAGTAAGTACAAATGTACCATGTCATATGCCACAAATGTGTCCTGGAAATTTGCATGTCAGTCTTTTTTTTTTTTTTTTTGGTAAATTCAATAGAATCTTAACGAAATTAGGGGGAGTTGTCGTTTAATGGAGTTCAAATCTGCCCCTTTTTATTAAGTGAAGGGTCCTTTTGTAATGCAAATAATGTCACAGTTCTGTGAGCTGAGATTCTGTCTTGGCTTTCTTTAAATGAGACACACCTCTACCAAGCAAAATGTGGGCTCCAATGCCGCATTTTCAATTCAGGCTAGCGTCCACCCCTCAGCCTTTGTTGTAATCCTTGCTTTGGTGGTCTTTGTTTATATCAGATATTATTTTGGCCACTGGAGGGCTCTCCAGCTAGAGAATGACTAGAGAATCCCAAATATGTTCCTGAGCCCAGACTTCAGCTCACACCTAGATTTTTGAGCATGCAAGCACTTCTTGCAAATCGGATTTAACTGGGGGAGACTAGCAGTAGCATTGATGTTTCTTTTATTTAGGAATTTAAGCATAAAAGAAACCTCTATTTAAAAAGAGCAGCTTTTGGATTATAGTCTATTTGGAGCTGGAAAGGAGGTACTAATCTTGTCTGTGGAGAGTGATCTTGCAGAATTCAGCACAGCTTAGGAAATCGGAGCTTTGAACAAAGGTTATTTCTCTGTGTGAAGAGAATCACACCAAGATGGATGGAGTGAAGTGGGGCAATAGAAATTATTTTTAAAGTGAGGAAAAGAGAGTACCCGTTAGGACTGGAAAAACAGGTTGGGGGCTTGGCATCCCACACCTACTAAAACGCCAAATCACCAATGTTTATTTTTGTGCCCCCCTTTTTTTCCTGCCCTATTGTTGGAGGCTGGTTCAGAGATTTTATTTTGTTGAATGTCTGCAAAACATTCTAAATTCTGAGCTCAGAGATGTCAATGCAGGACATGAAATGTTTCCTATCCAGTCCCTAATGGATCCAAACACAGACCTGTTACAAAACCAGGCAGAAATGAGAGAAAAGAAAAGGAAAAAAAAAAAAGAATCAAGATAAGAATTATGAGTTAATGACTAAGTTTCCTTAGTTTATAAAATAAAGAAAATTCATCAAAACTCCAGGAACAGTCTAATTCCAAGCAAGACTAAAATGAAGTCTCATGTTTTACTCTTTCAAGGTCTGAAACAAAAAGTGAAGTTCACTGTAATGATTTGCATGGGTCCCCTGCATTAGTAATCTGCCATTACAGAGCGGATCACTGCCAGTGACAGATGGACCTGCAGGTGACTTTGAGGATTAGTTTGGGTCCTAATTTAAGAATGTGGCTCCTATAGAAACAGATTTTGGCCACCGGGGATATAGCTAGTGGCAAGATCTGCAAGAATCTATGAAATATTTGTCCAGCTGTAAAATGCAAAAGAGTCTTTTCCAGTTTATCCCTTAGGTGGCAGAAAGGTTCCTAGACCCAAAATAAGGATAGTTTCTTCCTGTACTTATTCAGGGGCGAAATGAAAGAATGGCAAGAATTGGGTTCCAACAGAGGGCCTCAGTTTCCTTATCAATTTGGGAGTTTATAGGAAAGGGAACAAAAAAGAGTAGACAAACTGACTTCAGTCTCATTTGCCCTTTTTGGAACCTCAAAGATGAGAAGCAGGTTGCTGCAGGTATGCTCAGCAACTGAGGGTAAAGGGTGGCAGAGATCAGCAAGCCTACATCTTTTCACTTGGAAGTTTCTTCCTTTTTTGATTTGCCCCTCTCCACCTGTGGGAAGCACTGTTCAGGTGGCTGTATCTCAGAATTTTGCAACTAGCACAGGAGAGATGCCTGGGATTTGAATCTAGGTCCCCATCCAATTCTGACTGTGGCTAGTAAGATGTAGTTTTGGTGGTTCTGCGTCTCAAGGAAGGACTTGTCTTTAAGGCTGGGGGACTAGCAGCGAGTGCTGTAGCAGGCTGAGGGCAATCAGTCACTCTGGGGACTGACTATCTAACTGATGATGGGGAGCATAAAGCTTCTTCTGAGAATTGTCCCCATGCACCAAGATAAGGTAGATTCAGGATCTGCAATCCTCTCCCTGCCTCTGAACTCAAAGCTGTCATCGTCTTTAACACTGATTTGACACTAAACATACATTTTCCTCTGACATATTTGTATTGTTTTTTAAACTATATGACAAATAGTTGCGCTGAGTGAGGGCTGGGCACCTTGCAGGCAGGCAGCAAATATTTGCCGAACATTGAAAGAATGCTGCATCTTGGCTGTCAGAGTGGCTCCTATTCAGAACCCTTCCCCAGGGCTGGGTGGATTTCACGTTCAAGGGCTGGTCAAGCCCTGCCTCACCAGAATGCCCTCTGTGAATACTAGAACCTTCTTAGACCTGCAGAGTAAAAGCCATCATAGCTGGCTGGGGGAAGTGCAGCTGGAGCTCTCCTTGAGATGCAGTTCCTTTGTTCTGGTAGATTTCAGCCAGAAGGAACAGCAAATTTTACTGTCTGCAAACCACCAACGAGCTCCTCCCCTCCCCCTTTACCTCCTTCCTTTCCAACCTGGGAATTCATTTGCTGCTTCTCTCTTCCTCCTCCTCCTCTGCCCCAGAGCAGTCCCCAGGGACAAAGCTCTTTGTTGTGAACACCCCGAGACAATACGGAATCGCACAGTCCCCAGGGCACAATCAGGGTTGTCCTCCAAGGAAAGTGATCGCCAGGGCAGAGACCCCCACCTGTTGATCTCCCCCTTCCCGGGGTGAGCCGCAACCTGCATTGTGCTGCCGACGCACGCGTTTCTACAGCAGGCTCAGCAGATGGCGCTTGTGAGCAAAGTCGTTCTCGTCCCTTCCCCACCCCTCCCCACCGCGAGGGCCTCTCTGGTCTAAAGTAAAAACAGATGTTTTCATCATTTCTGGATCTGGCGTGTGACTTGCAGTTCACCAATGTGCCGACATAACCCAGAGTTGTGCGTTCCCTTCATCCCCCGCAAAATAAAAATTCTTTCTTAAACGAGCCTTCCTCCTAAGTGAGCCAGCGACACACGATCTGTTTCGTCCAAGGGGGTGCATGTTTAGTGGAGCTCCAACTGCAAAGGCCCTGGTAGCCAGCCCTGGTTCTATAATTGGGAGGTTGTCTTTTCTCAGGGAAGACACAGAGCAGCCAGACTAGCTATCTTTATACCAAGGGCTGCCGAGAGGCGCTAGCCTTTTAAAATAGCCCTGGTCTGGCTGACTGGCGAACCTGTCTGCGTGGGAGCGGGTGGGTCGTGAACAAAACAGGAAGGCCGGGTGGCGCGCCCTGTTCCCTGCGCCCACGGCAGGTGGCAGCATTGGCCCGAGCTGGCCTCTGCCTCTGGCCAGCCTCAAAGCAGGGCCCTTTTACTTTCGGTGGCCTCAAAATTATTAGTTCCAGATGAGTTCTTGCAATTGTAATATTTGGTTTAACCCAATCTGCCCGATTGCGTCAGCGCACGCTCAAATACAGCCGTCTGAAGTCTAACCAGACATCAGAGGCATGTTTCAGGGGGTGTCAACATTCCTTACCCTTTGAAAGAATTAAAACAAAACCAAAACGGAGGCAGATTTATCCCCAAACCAAAGAAGGGTGAACAGGCATGGGGCTAAAGTGCGAGAGAGGGAGCGAACAGTGGAAACTCAGGGAAGGCTTAACAATAGAACTTTGTGGGCTGAAGCCTGCTAGAGTGGAACTGGATTTATTTGTTGAACTAGGAAGGGACCTCTGGGCTCTTTGAAGGTTAGAGCAAATAAGCAAAACTGGTGGGCATTTGGTTTACTATGAGAAGAGCGGTCAAGTCAAGGAGGCTGTTATTGACAGGCACAGAGCACGCTGTGTTGGGATGGGCCTCTGCTTAACACTTGGCCTGGCTGCTCCAGGAGGGGCCCAGGAGGAGGGGACACCTTCTCCCAATGCACAGCTTTGGGGGCCCTCTGAATCTCCATGTTAAGGATGCAGACTGGGTTTCCTAAGGACACCAGCCCAAGCCCCAGAGGAGTCCTTTAGAAGACAAGGACTTCTCTAGGCCCTCGGGTGAGTGGACCCACCGGAGTCATCATGAGTCTTATAAACAGCCCTGCTACTGTGTCACTGCCACATCCCTGTGCTTGACACAGGAAACACCAGGGGGACCCACTCTAATGGACTTGGTTTTACAGGTCTGTTGGCTGAGGCTAAAAAGCTCACTTGGAGCCCTGGGGCAGAGCAGCAAAATTTGCAAATGCAGCCTAAAAATCCTCCTCCAACCACCAGAAAAGAAAGGGGTATGTTTCTTCCTTCAGCTGAAACCTGGCCTTGGAAGAGATGGTTGCCACCCCCATGCAGTTGCCCCTCTCCCTGCCTGCACCCCACTTTTCATTCTATACTCACATTCCTCAAGTGCCTCTCCCCAGGCTGCAAGAGGGATTCCTACTAGTGAACTCCAGGGAGCTTGGCCATTTCCCTGCAGGTCTCTGGCTTGACATGGTACTGACTGATCAAAAGCCGATGCCCATCTGGCAGTTGCTTTAAGTCCTATGTGTGGGGAGCTGGTTGCTGGTGCTGGCATGTGCCAGGCAGTCCATGAGTAGCCATCTTGTCCTTCCCACTTCCCTGCTCCAGGGGCCATCCCACTGTGTGGATGAAGCATAGGAAAGGCGTGGGGAGCCCTGAACTGTGGCCAGATACCTCAGGAGATTTCGGAATCCAGGCTTCCTGAATCTTCCCTTCAGTCTGAAAAATACACGTGTCCCCTCAAATTGCTAGCAGAGGGCAGATCCTTGAAGATGCTCGACCTCAGATAGAGATGAAGAAAATAACCAAGGTAAGCAGATACAGATACGTAAGCACAACACTGGTGGCTTGCTTCCCCTGGAAATAACTGAGAAATTCCGGGGTTCCTTTCCACTTTACACTTTATTCCCTTTTGGACATTCTTTTATCACTAGGTTCTCAATCTTGGCTACTTGAGCATCACCTGACTCTGATGGTAATATATAATCAAGAGTTAAAAAAAAGATTATACTGTGTGTGTGTGTGTGTGTGTGTGTGTGTGTGTGAGTGACAGAGAAGAGAGAGAGAGAGAGAGAGAGAGAGAGAGAGAGAGAGAGAATATGTAATTTTAACCAAACTTTCCTTGTTTTACAGATGAGGTTCCTAAGAGTTAAGCAGCTCAGCCAAGGTCACACAAGTTCAAGTCCAAGGCTGGAATTTCTATATAAGACCTCTGGCTCCCCAGTGATGATTGAGGCTTTTCCTCAATCTTCCAACTGCTAATAACTGAGACAGTTATTTCCTTTCACTGTTCAATGAAGCCTTCTACCAACTATTAGCCTGTATTGCTGCTGCCTGTATGAAATTTGGAAAGAACAACTGATCTATGGTTACTGAGGAATTTCCAATTTTGCTGCTTTAAATAAGTGCTTATACTCAGAAATAAGAATCACCCCTCACCCTGATTTCTTCATTTGTCACTTCTGTTTACAAAAGGGATTCACACCTGCAAATGGCTGTCATGGTGGCAACTCTGGGTGATATGTTCTTTTGGGTGGGGCTCCTGTGCCCTAGAAAAGTTCAAGGATACCTTTTGGCTAAAGCCGACAGTGGAAACAATGTGAAGGAGGCACCCTACCTCCCAGCTTGATGAGATGGGTGGCTTTATTCTCATCGCCTTCTGCTGGGGAAGGGGCTGCTCAAGGGGCTATTTGCTTCTTAGTTGTTCCCCACTGGAGGCAACAGACACCTCAGAAATAACTCTGACCTGCATGGGACGGGAAGCAGTCACTGGCTTATCCCTCTGTTTCTGAGACTAGGTTTGCCTTGGATACTTTGAAGTTCATCTTTGATGCTTGAAGATTGAGGAAATTACCATTGCTCATTGGTAAAAAGAGAAAAAAAGATCCTGGACATGGTGTGGTAACTAGAGAAAGTGGAAAGGAAGCTGAACAAGGAGTTGTCCTATGTGACCTTGAACAAGCCATTGTAGCTCTCTGGGCCTGAGTCCTCTCCTCTGGAAAGCCTAGGAGTTGGACATGATTTCTGAGGTCGATTCCAGATCGGATATCCCACAAGGCAATGAGTTTTTGCTTTCTGGACCTCTCCCATCTTCAGTCAGGTGTGAGATCCTTGATCCAAGGGAGAAATGTTAAGAAAGATATTTTTGAGATAATTGTGGAAATCTATAGATCTCATAATGGCATTATTGATAATTTTTCAGATTTGATAGTAGCATTGTGGTTTTATAAAAGAAAGTCCTTACTGCTAGGACAAACATGCTGAGGTATTAGTGTGAGTGACATGATGTTTGCAACTCACCTTCAAGTGACTTAGGGGAAAAAAAGTGAATGTACCAGAATGTTAGTGGTTCATTAATAAAGGTGGGGTGTATCAATTTTTTGTTAGCTAATAACTCAACTTTTCTGTAGATGAAAACTTTTAAAATAAAAAGACAGGTCAAAAAGAGTATGTCCCTGTCTACAAGGAGCTTGCAGTTTACTATTTTCTTACCATTTACTGCTCATCCAAAGCAAATAGATGTGTGAATCACTGTTTAATCTGAGGCAGAAGAGAAGCATGGCCAGTAAAGAGAGCAGTGGTAGATCTTGGAGGTCCAGAGTAGGAAATGGCTCATTTTTTCTAGGGCATTAGTGGTGGTGAGAGAAGGCTTTCAAGATGGGGTAGTATTAGAAAAAAAGTTGGGTATTTAAAAAAAATGGTATGTACAGCTTTAATCAAAAGAGGGCAAGGCAGGGTATTTCATTCTTAGGGGACAACAGAAACAAAGTTACAGAACTTGAAGCTGCATAGGGAACAAAGATCAGTCCATGTGGGCTGGGGTTGTGGCTCAGTGGTAGAGTTACTTGCCTAGCATGTGTGAGGCCCTGGGTTTGATCCTCAGCACCACATAAAAACAAATAAACAAAATAAAGGTATTGTGTCCAACTACAACTGAAAAAAAATATTTAAAGAAAAGTCAGTCCATGTAACTGGAACATAGTGGATGTGGGAAGGGATGTACTGAGATACAAATGACGATGGGTGGCCTTGAATGCCATATAAATAAAATTCTGAAGAAGGATAAATAAATACATATTTCATTCCATATCAACATCTGGCTGTTAGGTAATCGTCAATGCTTAGTCATCAAATTAATGAATTTTCTGTGGAACACTCTTTCTCAAAACCAGTGCACAATTCCTCTCTAAAGTTTATCCCAAGCTCTGCAGACAGCATTCGTCACTGGGGACCTGTTTCCTGTTCCTGCAGTCACTCACACTCAGTGCTGATGTCAGGGGAGTATACAAGGCCAATCTTGTCAACTGCTGCTTCTGACTGCTTTCCCTGGAGTGAACCAACTTTCCCTTCGCTTCCAGCTTTTTGATTTTTCAGTCCTTCAGCTCCATAGCTCAGATCCCCACAGCTGCCCCAGGCTTGGCTTGCTAGGATAACCAACCAGTGATCACAGCATTCTTTGGTTTCTTCACCTGGATTGCCAGCTTCATGGCTCCACAGTTGCAGGAAAGAGGGCTGACTGCTGTACAGGGACCCACATCAGAGTGATGGTTGTCTGTGGGACTTCACCAGGGTGGAAATGGGAGCATCTCCTCCCCATCTTCACAGAGAAATTTTGTGTACGTTTATTGCTCTAGTGTTTACCATATTGTGTTGGGATAGTTTCTTTGCCATTTCCTACTAGACAATGAGTGACTACAGAGAAGTCCCCAAATCTTACCTTTGAATCTCCAGGATGTAGAACAGAGTGTGATATGTAAGGGCCCAATAACCGCGTATTGAAAGAATGAATGGACAAATGAATGGACAGAAAGAAGTAGTTGCCATCCATATAGATATCTGCAGTATCAGTTCCTTATCTGAGTGCATAATTAAGAATTGACTGTTGGAGTAGAAACCAACAGTTATCATCAGGTTGCGGAGAGTCTCCCTAATGGAAGCTCTAACTCTGCATTTGTTTATATTGGCGTGAGTTTTGAGGGTGGCTCCTGAAGACAGGCAGCGAGAGCTCCTAGCGGTTTCCAGATGCATATTAGAGATCAATGCTGCTTTTGACATCACAGTGGGGTTCCAAAAGGTACCAACACAGAGCCTGAGAGTTTAGTCATAAACCATAATAACAAGATTTTGCTTATAGATGTGGCCCCTTTTCACTAGCAGATCCATTAAATATGTAGCAAAGACTTATTAACTCAAAAGACTGCTAGAGTCACCTTCTTGTCCAATCTGTATAGAAAGAGCATCACCATCATATCCACACATCCACAGAATCATGGCCCTTTCACCTCTGTTTGACACACCCATGAACCAAAAGTGTCAACTTCAGAGCACAGAGCAGTTGCCATGAAGAGCCCCGGCCAGGAACCATGGGGTCTGTTCTGATCACTAAATAACCACTCCTAGTCCACACAACAGATGGCGGGTAATTGGGTTGGCTGTGTGTTTTGTTCTGGCCATGTTTCCTTGATTACTATTTTCAAAATATTCTCTCCATCCCCGTGTCCCTATTTCTAAAGGACAAACAAAGTATCCAGTTGCTTTCACAATCCAGGACCAAGCTGACCATATTTGTGGGATTCTTGTAGAAATTAAAATTTTCATACTAAATCAAGTAACACCTTAAATCTCATGCAGGACAGCTTGAAGTGGCATTGGTGTACCTTTGATTCTCCTGCCCAGGAATGGACACCTGGAAAGCTGATTGGATGTGAGAACTTTGTCAAATGAAGGAGAAGCCTTGTCATCCCTATTCTACCTCCTCAGACCAGGAGCACTGGGATCCTCTCCCCATAAATGACAAAGCCTGTGATCCACATACCACACCTTCCTCTGAGCATTTCCCGAAGAGTCATTTGGGCTCAGCCCCATCAAGAAATGCTCTGTGTGATTCTTTGTCTGACGTGGCTTTGACTGACACGCAGCGCTCTATGCCATGTGCTATGAGGCTGTGATGCTCTGAGTTTGACACTGATGTCATGCTCAAGGTTCATTAAGTAGACAGCCATCTCAACTCCAACTTCTAGAGCTCCTAGTGGTGTAAGACCACAGAACTTCTTTTAGCCTCAGATTCTATTTGATAAATTGAGTGTAAAGGAAGAAATCTCCATGAAAGAGAAACAATGAGTGAGGTGGGAGAGGTTGTATTCACTTGAGGGTCTTAAAAGAAAGAAAGTTGGAATGCAAAGGAATAGTTCAGTTCTGAATTAAGTTTTCCAAGACCCGTTCCCTTAGAGATATTATCTCGAAATTCTCTGGCTTCAGAAATAGTGCTTTCCACCTATTATTCAGGTAAGTGTTAATAAGAAAGCTGTGTCCAGCTGACTTTCACTATTTGGGGACATTCCTCTAGTTTGATTCCAGGGTCCACAGCAATCAAACAGAGAATTGGAACTATAGGCACTTGGTAAAGACCCTTTAAAAGAGAGGCAGGACTGGGCACATATCTGCAATTCCAGCAACTTGGGAGGCTGAGTCAGGAGGATTTTAAGTTTCAGGCCAGCCTTGGAAACTTAGTGAGACCTTATCTCAAAACAAAAAGTAAGAAGGGATAGGGTTGTGGCTTAGTTGTGGCTCAAAAAAAAAAAAACACTATATATCTATCTATATATCTATATAGAGAGAGGGGGAGGGGGAAGGGGGGAAGCAGGAGCTGGGGATGTCGCTCAGTGGTAGAGGGCTTGCCTGGCATGTGTGAGACCCTGGCTTCTATCCCCAGCACGATCCCCCCACCTCTCACACACACACATGAATAAAAGAGAAGCTGACATTGACAAGCAAATCTTCAGTGGTTGAAAGAAAATTGTTAGTATGCTTTACCTCAGGGAGTGTGTCATATTTGTATTGCTCTGACCAAAATACCTGATAAGAACAATTTAGAGGAGGAAGTGTATTTTGGCTCACAGTTCCATTGCTCTGGGCCCAAGGTGTGGCAGAGCAGGTAGAAGGGCATGGTGGGGAAGCACTCCTCCATTGATCCTCCATTGATGGCAGCCAGGAAACAGAAAGAGAGGGGGGAAGGGGCCACAGGGCAGAGGCACCCTTCCAGGGCCTGCCCCCAGTGACCCATTTCCTCCAGCCACACTCCACCTGCCTTAATTATCACCCAGTTAGTTCATTCAAACTTGGAGGCACTGATTAGGTTGCAGGTCTCATGATTTAATTATGTTACCTCTGACCATTCCTACATTAAAACAGGAGCATTAGGGGAACACCCTACATCCAAACCATAATGGGGAGCTTAGGCACCCCTAGTTAAAAGGGGTTGATAAATTTGAAATCAATTTTGCTCAAGTTTCTTGAGATTTTTTTTCGTATGGGGGTCTTTTCTTGAGTCCTTTTGACTCTGGATGTTTTTGTGTTCTGTGTTACAGTGAAGGGGTCTCACAAGCCAATTCTGCCACTGCAGTCCTGCCATGTCTTAAAACACAGATTCAAACTGAATTTATTAAATGTCTGCTGGGTATTGCTAGTGGTAAGGAGGCCAGCCCCATCCTGTTATCCCGCCGTACTTGTTTATCAGCAAATTATTTAAGTCTTCTGAACTTCAGTTTCTATACTGCAAATCAGGAACATTCCTATTATCCATTCGTCCATTGTGATTGTGCTGCTATAAACATGGGTATGCCTGTATCACTGTAGTATGATGACTTTAATTCTTCAGGATAAATACTGAGGAGTAATATAGCTGGGTCATATGGTGGCTTCATGCCTATTTTGTGGCTCTTCAGTGGAGAACAAGTATACATTTGGCACTGGCACTTAGTTGATACTCAGTAGTCTGAGTTCCCTCTCCCTTTCTCTCTCTAAATCTGGGTTTCCTCATTGTGAAATAGAGCTGGCTAAAAAAAGCACCTTCACTGGGAGTTCCTAAGAGTGGAGTCAGATAATGCATGTTTTTCTTCAGGGCTGGGGATGTAGATCACTGGTAGCACATTTGCCTAACATGCACATGGCCCTCTGTTTGACCCCCAGCACTGCAAAAGAAAACATAAAAGTTTTATTGCAATAATGGGATCCATAATAATTATAGTCATTCTTAAAGAGCTTACAATCACGCTAAGAAGCCACAAGAATGCCTACAAAACACTTAAAAACACAAAGTACATGACTAAGCACCCCAATGCCCTCATGCCCTCAGTAAACACCCGATGCCCCAGTGCCCTGGAAAGGGTTTGGTTTTCCATCTTTCAGCATGAAAATGGAGGAATAAAGGAGGCTACCCAGCACCTTTCAATAAATAATGGATTTTGAATGATGCAAATTTTCCTCTCTGCCAACTTCAAAGGTATTACTTGAGTGGATTCCACTACTCCTTACCTCCCAGCCTTGGCCCTACTGAGCCCTTCCTCAATCCCGCTGTTCTGGCCAGGCTGGGTGGCCTCAGTCCAGCACACCTGTCTTGCCCTCTTCCATTTCTTCATCTTTGCTAAGACTGACATGAAGCTGGAACCCCCAGACCCCTTCCCATCCGTGCTACTCATTGTGTGTTGACTAACTTTCTCTTTATGTTTTATTTAAACCTTTGTATTCCTCATGACAACCAGTACAGGGCACTGCACATGGTATGTATTCAATAAATCATTATTGGATGAATGGTTAATTTTCTTCTCCATATGATATTCAAAAAGATTTAATTAAGGGATTAGTTGTATGAGGCACTATGCCAGGTGCCCTACAGAGATAATTACATGAAGGATCCCTGTCCCTAAGTAGCTTAACATCTAAAACTATTAAACAGATATAAACACTCATTTATAGCATCCAATCACCTGGGTTCTTAATCTAGAATCCATTGACAAACCCCTCCTCCAATAATCAGTGAAAGGCTCTATGAAACCTCTGAAATGATATGGAGAATGTTGCATGTGTGAATATCCTGGGGGATAGGGTCCATGACCACTGTGTCGTGGAGCAAAAGAAGTGGTGAGAAGCATTAGATGCTGGATTTTATTTTAAAAGATAAATTTATGTGTGTGTGTGTGTGTGTGTGTGTGTGTATGTTTTACAGGAATTGAACCCAAGAACCCACACGTGAGCACTTGCAAGTTTTCAGGACAAGAAAGTAAGGACAGAAGCAAAGATAATTCTTGGATTTTTCTATTTGAGCACATAGGTGGATGTCCTGCCTCCTACTGAGAGGGTGAAGGTGTGGTGGTGGAGATGGGAGCAGACCCAGGGGAGAGGAAAATCAACAGGCAATTGATAAGTAAGCTTTGAAATGTCTATTAGGCATCTAGACACAGATGCCAGAGAGCAGCTGGGTGCATGAAATAGAGCTAAGGGGAGAAGTGGGCTGGGGATATAAATTTAAGAATTTCATCATTAGCACTTAAAGCCACTGTTACATCAGTTAGGGGAGGAGAGAGCTAAGGAAGAACTCAGAAGACTTTCTGACATGGAGATATGGAGGAGGAGGAGCCAGGAAAAGAGGCTGAGATGGAGGAGCCACTGAGGAGGAAAACCAGGCAAGTGAGGTACCCTGAGGCCTAGAGATGACACTGCTAAGGAGAAAGCAGTGGTCAGCTGTGTGAGGTTTCACTGCTAGGAATCGCATCACTTTAGTGGACTTGTCTGTGTCATTGACTAAACTGAACTTGATTATAGGAATTTTGTCTTACTTATCTCAGAATCACCCAGGAGTCAGCACAAAGCTGAGCACTAACAGGTGCTTGCCTATTGTCTGATGAATGCAAAAAGAGAAGAATTTCAAAAGCCAAGCAGGAGAATAAAATACCCCTAAATCAGAGGCCTCTGTGACTGGGATCAGCACTGTCTCTAACATGCTTTGTGCGTGTGGTATCACGGGTCTCCATCCAGCAGGAGGCAGGACAGTTGCACTGCTGTGTCAAAGATCTGGAGCCCTTGGTAGGACACATACCCAACAATGTCATTTGTGCACAAGGGCACTTGGCTGGGGAGCAACTGCACTTCAACCTCTTCCATCTGCTTCGTGAATTCCCAGCCCACTGGCTCCAGTGTCACTTACCTCTTAATTACCAGCCTTGGCTCCCACCTGGCTTGAGAGGCCAGCTTTGCTTCCCTGCTGCATTTTAAGCAGTGACCTGACAAAGCCCATCTTTTTTGGCTGAGATTTCCTTTGGTCAACTTCAGCCAGCCCTGTCCCCCGGGATATCCTGACCTTGCCCAGTTAGTAGTTTCTAGCAGACTGACATCCTGGTGGCCCTGGCAGCTCTGAACTGATTCTGCCTACTCAGGGCAGTGCCCCACAGGGCAAACTGGCATTCAGAGCCTCCAAGTGTAGCTGGCATAGGATAAAACCAATTAAGAAGGCAGTTGAGAGACAACTGGGACCTATGGTACAATCTACCATTGGGGTACTTTCCAAGTTGGGGTGATGGTAATTACCTGAGTCCCGAGATGTTCTGTATAAGGCTCTGACATCCTGGAAATGAGCCCAGGATTTAACATTGGTTCATCTTACCTCAGATGATATCCATTCTTGAAATGTTTCTCTTCTAAAAATGTTCAGCTTTTTTGCTTTCTCGAGGGTAAATGGGCTTGGGTTTAAGCATCTTGGTTCAGAGCATGAACCCAGAATGGAGAACTTTCCACATCTAAATTGACCTAATCTGCCTCCTCTGAACACTCATGGCTTTTTTTTTTTTTTAAAACCCCAGTCAATAGAGGAATCCTGAAGTTTACCCTATTCCTTCTGAATCGAGTTGCTTTTATGCTTTAGGTATGTTACCTTTTCCTGGGTCAACTTCCTGTGACCCTGATAGTGAAGGAAGCACAATTCTTAGATTTCTGAGTACTGTGTTCTCATCAGAAGTTAGAACATATGCTTCTCCAGGTGCATCTGAGAACAACCAGAGGCAGATCTGTGTGGGTGTTCTAAGGGATAGGGGCTTTTTAATTTTTTTTTTTAAGTTGTAGATGGACACAATACCTTTACTTTATTTGTTTATTTTTATGTGGTGCTGGGGATCGATCCCCAGCACCTTAAGCGTGCTAGGCAAGCGTTCCACCACTGAGCCACATCCTCAGCCCTAGGACAGAGGCTTTTTATTGAAAAAACAGAAGTAAAATGTTCATGTCGTTTTATTTAAAAGGCTTTTTTCCCCATTGCATCCTATTTGATCTTTACTGAATCAATTCTATGGGGGAAAAAAGGGAGATGGATAGCTGCCCCCGCCTTTACACATGGTCACCAAGACACAGAAGGGATGAGGTACCCACTAGGAGGATCCTGAGACTTGGGTTCTCAGATTCTTTGACGATGAAGGAGTCACATGTGCTAGCTGGTGTGTCCATCTGGAATGGCGACAGAGACCTCCATCCCTCTGGTGGTTGTCGGAATCTTTAGAGTAAAAAAGGTAAAAAAATATATATAATAAAATAAAAATAAAAAAGCCTTTTAGAGTTATGCTCCTTCTACTTCATCTTTAGAAGTAGAAGTAATATAAACTGCCTAGAAAATGTCCTAACAAAATATTGACTGATGGGTTAACAATATTTCAAAACCAAATATCTATTTGTCTTTTATCTCAATCAACGAGGAGTGTGGTCTCTGAGCTGGGATAACAAGTGCATTGCTTGACCATCACCTCACTGTATCCTGATATCACGTGGCATCAGAAGTAGTTCCAGTGGAATCCGCCGTCACAGGAGCACTTGCTACTGAGCTGTGGTCTCAGACGGAATAGACTTCTGGTGAACTGTTGAACTGAGGCTGGCCCTCTGTTAACCAGCAGGTGCTAGAAAGCACACACCCAGTCTTGTATATGGTTCTTTGGGCAACAGAGAAAACCCATGCAGACTGTGCACTCTAGGTAAGGAATCAAAATAAAAGGTTTGAATTTGGACTGATCAACATAAACAAGTAGTCCAGCTCATAAAAAAGAGCAATTTTGTATATCATCCATTAGGCATCTGAATATTAAATGACTTCCTATGTGCTAAATATCCTATATCAGGTGTTGAAAAGATGGGTGTTAAATAAGATTAAGCAAGACTATATCAGTGGAGTAACAGATTTCAAAACTTTAACACAACAAAAGTTTATTTGAACACATGCAGCAAGGTTGTTAGGAGTTGTCTTCTCTACACTGCTGCTCAGGAACACATACTGATGGAAGCTTACCATCTTGTAGCAGAATTTTCTAGGAGTGTGATATTCAAGGTTTTGGGGAAGGGAAGAGATAGATGACATAGCCTTTCAGTCCTCAGCCCAGAATTAACATGTCACTTCTGCTCACAACCCATTGGTCTAAACTAGTCACATGACCTCAAGGTCATACAAGAGAGGTTGGGAAATATATACAACTGAAATATTTGATAAGTATTAACTGTGTCTGCTACAAGTGGAAAGTGGATATAAAGACAGCTATCACCTATATCTTCAATAGCTGTTCAAAACTGTGTTGCAAAGCAGATGGTGCTGAGCATCATGGGAGAGATACAAAGTACTGGGGATACTAAGGGGCTGGAAAGATGGGCAGGCTTAAATCCTGGACAGAATTTTGGAAAACGTAGTATTACGGTGGTGACTGAAGCATTAGTAGGTTATGATAAACTTTTGGAGAAAGATATATTGTCAGAAAAGCAGTAAAAAACATTAAGTAGTTTGCTTGAGACAGAATGTGTGATAAGGAAAAATAATACTAATGACAGCTATAATAAATAGCATTGAACCAAGCACCCAGTATGTACCAAGCCCAGATCTAAGTATTTTATGTGTATTTAACTCATTTAATTATCTCAATGGCCTTTCATCAAAACTGAGGTTCAAAGAAGTTCACTAACTTACTGAAGGCCATAGTGGAGTTTGGCTAAGGTTCTGTCAGTGGGTGTGATAACCAGCCATTGGAGGAGGAAGTGAAGGCCAGATTCCAGAAGGATATGAACATCAGGCTAATGCGCCTGAGTTTTATTTTAAGGCAGAGTGTGCAATTAAAGGTTTTGAAGCAGGAGGAATAATCTGATCTGATTCATAATTAAATCATGGATGGCACAAGTCCACGTTGGAGAACTGAGAGAAATGAGGAAGGGGACTCAGAGCTGGCATCTCAGTGATACAAAAAGAGAAATAAAGAATTTTCCAGACAGGGAACAGAAGATGGTAGACGTAGGAATGAATATGAACAAGATAGTGCGACCTGTCTGACTGGTGTAGTGTGCAGAGAGATGGGGCAGAGTACTATGGTGAGGGATTCAAACATCAGGCCATGGAGTTCAGTTTGATTTAGTAGGAAGGAAAGAGACATTTATGCTTTGAAGACAGGGCAGAGGAATGTGTTATGGGGCCTCTTTGCCCTTCTCTATTGCCAGTCTGACTCTAGTCATGGGTCCAACAACACCTGTCCTCTTAAAGCCTAGGGGCATTTTCAAAGCAAACCTGAAAGACTCCTTGCCATTCTTTCAAAAGAGCTCCTCTTCTCTACAAGCAATAAAATAATTGAAGTCAGGTTGTTGTTCTCCCCTCCGCTTTTTTTTTTCCTTTTTCTTTTTACAAGAGCCATTACAAAGGTGTGAAATATTAGACACTTACGCATCTGTGAATAAGATTGTAGGCTAAAACGTGTTAGTTCCCATCTCAGCTAATGAACCAGAATATGGTTTTAATTTTTGAACTGCAAAAAATGTTCTGCCTTTTTTTGGTCGTCCCTACAGAAGACTTCATATTTTAATAATTCAGTGCAGCCTAATTACTTTAATTAATCACTTTCTTTTCAGAGATGTCAGTGGGCTTCGTTATTTTCTTGTTACTGTAGGTACTGTTGGGAATTTTAAGGGATTTTTAAAATATATATGTAATAACCAGGTTAACTCTTTCATGAGACCTGAAATGTTTATGCTTGTCCTTAGAGTGCTCTGTCATTCACAGATGAGCCAGGCCTGCCTATAATGCCTGTCTCTTCTGTCACATTCCCTCTCTGTGACCAGTTAACAAAACCATCTCTATACCTTAAAAATTGCTGTCCAGAGACAAAAGTAAAATGCTATTTAGAGCAAGTCAATATTTTTGCATCTTTCTGAGTCATGATGGATATACTGGGGATGACAATAGCTTTTATTGTACAATCAATATAATTTGCTTCCCTTGCAGGAAAATATAATTAGGTTATAGTTCATGCAATGGCAACAAGGAAGATGTGCTCATTTCTAAAGTCTGTTGGTGGGTGGAAAGTCCTTTCTTGATCCGAGTGGATGTTCCTTTCTAGCTTCTGACCCAGGCTGACTGGGTGACATGAAGCAAATCTCTTTACTTGTGGGGCCTTTGTTAATTCCTTAAAGCAAAGAATGACAGTGCTTTCATACAGAGTTAATAATACATCATTTGGAAATTTGGAGGCCTGACATGAGAGCTTGGCTTTGGATGCAACCTGTATGGCTTAACTGGAAGAGGTGTGCTATTGATTGTTCAACTAGTCCCAGGGTCCTTCTTTTTATTTTATTTGTTTATTTTTTTTACCATGAAAACCAGAACTCAGATCTTATGATTTTTCACCCATTTCCATCAGTCAATGTAAAAGGAATCCTAATTAATGAATGCATTGAAATATAGGGAGAGAACTACCAGGTCACTTTCATTCTTTTTTCCTGGGACACTTTTGTCCCCCTAGCAGCTGCTTGGCTCCTCACATCCCAGTGCAGACTGGCTGCCTGCAGCATCATTCCTATGCATTTTACCCTTCCTGGCACTGGTCTCTGGAGCCTCCACTTGGTTGGGGTGGGGAGTTCTGCAAGCAGTTGGAGATCTCCTGAGAACTGAGAACAAAGTGGTACGTGAATAGAGAGCTTGACTTGGTGCATCTTTAGGATTCCTTGCAAAAGGTTTCGAGGAGACCTCCTATTTAGAACTCAGGCTGAATACTTTTATTTTGAAATGCTGACTGTCTGAAATCAGATTTATTCAACCCTGACTTTGGGTTTGAACTGAGGCACACATGCTACCTGTCACCTGAAGGGTGCAATTAGGGTCTGCACTTGGAGCTGTGTTTTCTGTCAACACGGAGGGGTGGATATGAGCAAAGCCCAAGATTTGTTGGCTGAAAGAAAAAGAAAGACCCATTTTAAAAAACCTCTTTTTTTAAAAAAAAAAAAAATCTTTTCCCATTTTCTGCCCAGACCCCACCTTCTAGCTTCCCTTTGACAACCTGGAAAGTCACAGAAATCAGCAAGAAATAAATCAATAATCACATCAGTTGCAGCCACGGATCCAAAAAAGGGCTTGTGGTTGAAAAACCTCTGGATTCTTTTGAGTTTCCTAAAATTTTTGTATTGCAATCAGAGATGTTAATTGGTTGAAACTGCCTGTGGTTTTAGGAAGTGCTCCGATTACAAGGAGAAATCCTTTTATGTTGTTGGACTCCAGCCACAAAATCTCTGAAGTTAGGAATCTGGCAGAGGTTGAATCCCCTCCAGGGTGTAAATAAACCGGTCAGGTCTATAACCCAATAGAAGTCAATTTATTGTGTGTGTTTCAAATCCCTCAGCCCAAGCCCTGCCCATTTATTAAAGAAAAGGTGTGGGATACAGCTGGCACTCAGACAATAGAATATAGCAACTGCAGTGATTGTCAAGTCTACATAGTCAATGCAGGAAAAGAAGGGCCCCTGCCAGGATCTACTTTACTTCCTGCCCAGGTTTGCTAGAAACTGCCTAGAATCAAGCAGCTAATCATGACTGGCACCCAGAACTGCTTACTCTGCTAGCTGGGAGGCTGAGGCTCAAAAGGCTTAAGTGGGTGAATGTTATATAGTCCCAGTCTGGAAACCTCAGTGACATTCTCTGTTTGTATTGTGCATCCATGTGAACGTTATCAAAACTGGAGGTTTTGCTGGACCAGATCTTGCTGTGACTCATTGCAATGCCCAGGGCAGTATGGTGGTGGGAGGCTGCTTGGAAGCCTTGGGCTGAGAACAGGATGAGCCCGTTTACACAGACAGAGCTGTTCACGCACATTGCAGAAGGTTGTTTGGGGTTCATATGATGCTGATCAAGACAAGAGGAAGAGACCCAGCGCCCCTCCACCCGCACCCCCGCCTCTCTTGCCTCCAGCTCTAGCATAATTGCATTCCCCAAACGGTGTGTGGAAGCAGAGTAAGGGTGTGAAATGTGCCCAGCCTCGTTTGCATACTGCTCCAGACTGCCGGTGACAGTGAGTTATTAGTGAAACCTAGGACAGCTTTCTCAAAGCTGCCTCTTAATTGCTTATATTCTTCAGCATTGATCCAACCAGCACCACTATCCACCTACACCCTAAAAAAGATAAAATGGCCCCCAATAACTTTACAATACCCCACTTTACTTTAAAGTATCAAACGCATAATAGTCCGGCTGGAGTCTTTTTTTTTTTTTTTTTTTTGGTGGCTCCCCCGCCAACCCCACCGCATCCCCTTCATTCCCATTGGCTCCTGCCAAGTTGCAGAGAACCAATGGGATTCTTCTTCTTCATTCATGTCCTAGCAACAAGCCCTGTTCCAATCTTTCTCTGCCAAACTAACACCTGAAAAATTACATCATGAATAATGGCAAAAGCAGCAAGGGCCAGGGAAGGTTTTTTTTTTCATCTGTCTGCTGCAGAGTTCATTTAAGGTGTTTTAGTCTAGATTCTTAAAGCGACAATGTCCTAGATTTTAGTTGGTCTTTTTGAGCACATTGGTTAACATATAAAATATAAAAGGAACAGTAATTGAATGTAGCAAAACCCCTTTAGGTGAAATGAGGGAAATACATTTTGTTCGTGGTGTTGCTGTGTATTCCTTCCAAAAAATCAGAGAAGCCCCCAAAGTGGAGAAGTAGATTGTTCATGTAATATATTCTCTAGGAAAGGACCAAAATGTTCCAAACCACACAAGCCGCCCACCCACTCTCCCATACAAAAATGCAGTCCTTCCTGGTGGTTTTTCTTGCTTGAGTTAACTATCCCCAAGGCCTTTTCTATTACTACTTTGGAATAAAGGGCTCATTCTTTAAGGGGGTCCTGGAGCCAGCGAAGGAATTGCCTTGAGAATCTGCCAAAGGTGTGGGGTTGTCAGGGTACAGGGCCACGGGGTGGGGGTGCAGGAGCACGTGCGCATCTGTGCACGTGCGGGGCTGCGAATGCAGACAGGCAGCTGGGGAAATGCAGGAACAACGAGATCCAGATGACCAAGGAGGGAGGGGGTGGTTCCCGGAGAGAAACCGGGAAGGCGAGGTGAGCTTACAGGGAGGGGGTGTGGGGGAGGGAGAAGTCAGGGAGGGGAAGGCCGCTGCCCACGTACTCTTGTTCTCTCCAAATGGGCAAGGGTTTCTAATGAAAATGTCCACCCTTCTAGGCATTTTTCAAGACCCAGACGCTGATTTGCTGCTTCCGGCTTCCCCCACCCCACCCAGTCTAGCGCAGACGGGGAACAGACTCAGACACAAAGAACTGCAGCCTTGCGCAGGCACCGAGAGGAAGAAGGGCGGGGATTAGCACCTGCCTGGCGTCCCAGTGCTCCGTGTGCACCCCGCCAAGTGCCGCGATCCCTCAGTACTAGGCACTGGACCATGCACTCTGGCATTCTGGTTTTCGTAGTCAGCATGTGTGTAGTGCTGGCGGCTGGTGCTGGGAAGGGGCCCCTGGGGCAGTTTCGAGTGCCTTGCTTGAGAAGAAAAAATAGATCTATTGGATGTCTGGCTCAGACGCCGAGTTTGCAGCTCGCCTCAGCCATCGCCTTGGCAGCAGGGTGATTAGAGGCTCTGGCAGACAGTCTGCCTGGTTACTTGTGAAACCGCATTACTATATAAGGCCCGGGGAGGAAAAAGAGGGATGCCAGGCTAAGAGGTGCAGGAATGGGGAGAGTGCAGAAAGGGCCATTCCTAGGATGGACCTAGAGATGCGCCCCTTCACCATACCCACACCCCACCCTCCACAGGATGCAGGGGTAACTTCTGCTCAAGTTCTGATGTAGGAGGAATAATGAAGGCTGGGGGTAGGAGGAGCTCTGCACCAGGATCTTGTGGAATAGAAATACTTTCTCCCTTGAGACATACTTGGTTCCAGTCAGTTGGCTTCAGGGTAAGCCAGGAAGGAGACCCATAAATACAGTCTCAAATATCTTTGGTGAACATTGCATCCCATAGAACAGAGAATTTGGGTCACCTGGCCTGCGGGACAGTTTTGGAGAAATAGATGGCCAGGCAGGCTAGGCCAGTGGGAAGGAGTACTGGAAAAGGAGGTGTATTCTTTCTGGCTTGAGCAGGGAGACTAGAGCATTTTGACCCCTTCTTGCATCCAATGCTACTGCTCTGAATGACGGACGACATGAAAATATTCTCAAAAAGTGGGGAGTGCCTAGTGAGTTCTCAGTCACATTAGACATTATCATCATTATGCTCCCACTGATCTTATGCATGGGTCTGGAGCTTTGAACTACAAAGCTCCTGTCCCCAACTACATCTTCCTTAAAATGCCCTCTTCTCTTCCAAGGGCTATGGGGTATAACTTTTTTTCTTTTCTGTCTTTCCTTCCATTTCCTGGATCCCCCTTTCCATTGTTCTTTGCTTCCTCTGGACAGGCTTTAAATATTGATTATCTCTGGGCTCTTTCTTAGTCCCTGTTCCTCTCTCCTCCTACCTCTTGCTTTTGTGGTCTCATCCTCTCCAAGATTTTGATATCTATTCTATCCTGATGGCTGCCTTATGTACAGCTCCAGCCCAGATAGCCAAAACTTTAGGACCTTGTGTCTAGTCATGTGTCCTCCCGGTATGTTAGATTCAGTATGTCCCTCATCTTCTTCTCCACCCTTCAGTTTGCTTCTTTTCCTTGTGTTATGGTTTAGATGTGAGGTGTCCCCCAAAAGCACACTGTGAGGCAATGCAAGAAGATTCAGAATAGAAATGTTTGGATTGTGAGAGTTTTAACCCAATCAGTGAGTTAATTCTCTAATAGGGATTGACTGGTAGGGTGTGCCTGGAGGAGGTGGGAATTAGAGGCATGGCTTTGGGGTGTGGATTTGTATCTGGCGAGTGGAGACCTCTTTCTCTGCTTCCTTCTCACCATGTGAGCTGCTTCCCTCTGCCACCCTCTTCTGCCATGTGGCTCCTGCCTCACCTGGAGCCCTGAGGAAAGGAGCAGCTGAGAACTCTGAAACTGTGAGCCCTTGAATAAACTTTTCCTCCTCTACAATCGTTCTGGTCAGGTCTTTTAGTCCCAGCAGCAAAAAACTGACTAAAACAGCTTGGAGAGTTATCTCAGTGAAAAAAGCTTTCTCCCTCGGTTGTTCAAGACAGAAACCTGGCTGTCATTCTTGACCCGTTAGCATCTCTCATCCTCTTCCACCCAGAATTACTGATTTTACCTCCTATTTTTTTTAGTGCATCTATTCCCACCTTCCTGATACCATTGCTATCAACCTAGAAGAAACTGGTAATTCTCTCACTAGACTGTAGAATTAACCCCTATGGCTTCTGCTTACGGTCCCTGGGTAGCTTGCACATGACTTTCTGCCTTTCATACATCATCTCAATTCATTCTTAGGGTTTCAGTCACATGATCTTTCTTTAGTTCTTTCAAAGCGCTTCTCTCTCTCTCTCACAAAGGGACTGTGTGCCCCTCAATTAAATAAGTCCTACCTGCTCAGGCTTAAGCTCCCAGAGGGATGGTCATTGCCTCAGGGACTCTTCCCCTGCCTTGTGGTTCCTTTTTATAGATTCTCATAGAACTGCTCAGCTTCTTTCCCCCTTAACATTTCGAATTCTGCTTATTTAATTAATATCTGCTTCCCTTCGAAGGACGTAATGCCACTAGAATAGAGACCTATTCTATTCTCTATTTTAATTTTAATTCATCAGTATAGCCGAACACATAGTAAGTGCTTAAATAATATTTTTTGATAAATAAATAAATAAAATAAATTCTTCCAGCTATGTGTCAACAATAAATTTGTTAAACTCAATTTTCTGTTATATAAAAACATGTACTAGGGAAAAGTCAAGAACAAAGCCCTGTGCTTTTAACTCAGTGTGTACGATCTTTTTCCTTTTATAGAAAATCATTATTGAGATATATTTTACATATAAATGATATACATTAAAAATGAACTCACTTAGAGTGTATATTTTGGTGAATTTTGACAAATGCATGCACTTCAGTGAATACCACCAAAATTAAAACATGGAATATTCCCATCACCTACCAGTACTCTTTGTACATCATCTTCATCCCTTGATGGACCCAGGCAACCACAAGCCTGTTTTCTGTCACTACATCAGCACATCCATTAGTAAAATATTGTCCTTGAATCTCATCTAAAGGGAGCCATACAATACATACGATACATACTCAGCATAAAATTTTTGAGATTTACTCATGAGACAAATCTCAAACAACAATGTATTAGTAGTTTGTTCTTATTATTGCTGAGAAGTGTTCCATTGTATGGATTTCTCACAATGTGCTTATTCATTCACCTGTTGATGGATGTTTGAGTTTTCTCCAATTTGGCCTCTTGTGATTAAATCAGGCTCAGACATTTCTGTGTGAGTCTTTTGAGTAGAAATATATTTCACTTCTCTGGGGAAAATGCTGAAGAGTAGAATTGTTACACTAAGCTAAGTGTATGCTTAACTTTATTAGAAACTATGCAACAGTTATCCAAAACAGCTGTCTCATTTCACCCTCCCAGCAGCAATGGGTTGAGTTTGAGCATCTTTTCACATGCATGTTGACTATTCATAAATCTTTGTTTGAGAAGTGTCTGTTCAAATCTTTTGTCTGTTTTTATTTTGGGTTGTTATTATAAATAATCTTATCTCCAAGATGTAAAAAAGATGTAAATTTTGGGAAAAAATATTTTCTCCTTACCCTGATTTTCAACATTCCTATTTCTTTTCTTAAAAGTTTCTTTCAAAAAGAAGAACAGAAAATTTTAATTTTTGGTATTCAGTTCATCATTTTAATTTAATGGTCACTGTTTGTTTGCTTGAATAAATTGCGCCTACCCCAAGATTTGATATATATATATTTTTTGTCCTATGTTTCCTTCTAGAATTTTCATAGTTGTAAATTCTAGGATGAATTTAATGACCCATTTTGAGTTACTCTTTATATGTGATATGTAGTAAAAATCGGGATTTATGGTTTTCTCCATAAATATTCAGTTCTTCTAACATCAGTTTTTGAAATGTCTGTTTCTCTGCTTGTTGAATTACCTTGGCAGTTCAACTGAGTTAGCTGACTGAACCGTTGAACAATCAGTTAACTTTCTACGTGTGGGTGCTCTGCTCTCCTACTCTCCACCATCTGCATGCTTGTCCTCACACCTACATCTGACTATGCTGCTCAGCACAGCTTTCCAGTCAACATAAAGTCAGATAGCACCGTCCCCCAATTCTGTTCTTCTTCATCTAAAATTATATTATAGGTCCTTTGCCTTTTTATGAATATTAGAATTAGATTGTCGAATTCTACAACAAGAGATTAAAATTTTGAGTTACATTATACTGATTTTAGAGATTTAACTTGAGAAAACATTAATTTGGGAGAGAACATTTAGTCTGCTACTAATCCATGAACGTGGTTCATCTGGGCATTCACTTAGGTCTTCTCTAATTTTTCTCAGCAATGTTTTTGCTTTTCCATTGTCAAAGTATAGGTCTTGCAAATATTTCTGTACTTATTCCCAAGTATTTAATGGTTTTGGGTACCATTGTTAAAATTTTATTTTCCATTTGTTCATTGTTCATGTATAGAAATACAAGTGATTGTTGCATCCTGTGACATGCCAAATTTGATTAGTTCCAATGATTTCTTAGATTCTTTAGGATTTCCTATGTACATAATAATATGGTTTGTAAATAAAACCTGTTTTACTTCCTCTCCAATATCTAGTCTTTTTATATCTTCTTTTTTGTGTCACTGGCTAGGACCTCCAGCACCAAGTTGACTAACTGTGATGATACTGGTAACAAAGCAAAAATAGCACCCAAGTGTTCATCATTAGTTATGAAGTTAGCTGCAGGATTTCATAGGTTGAAAAGTTTCCTTTACCAGGTTGAAAAGTTTCCTTTGCTGAGAATTTTTGTTGTGAAGGAGTGTTGAATTTTGTTAAATACTTTTTCTGTATATATTGAGATAGTCATATTGTGTTTTCTTGGTTATTATGGTGAATTTCAATGGTTGATTTTCATTTTTAAACAGGTTTCACGTTCTTGTTGTAAACTTTGTTTGATCATGATACCTTATCTTTTTTTATACATTGCTGAATTAGTCTGCAAATATTGATTAATGCTCTTGTGTATATATTTATGAAGGATATTCACTTGAAGATTTCTTTCAGTTTAATTATTTGATTTTTGTGGCATAGTATTGCTGAATTATACAATGAGTTGATGTATGGTCCCTATTTTTCAGTTTTCTAAAAAAGGTTTTGTGAGAACAATGTCATTTCTTTTTCTTTCTTTCTTTTTTTTTTTTAGTTGTAGATGGCACAATACTTTTATTTTATTCACTTATTTTTATGTGGCGCTGAGGATTGAACCCAGGGCCTCACACTTGCTAGGCAAGTGGTCTACCACTGAGCTACATCCCCAGACCAAAATATTATTTCTTCTTTGTAGTTTTTATAAAACTCATAAGTGACACCATCTGAGGTTGGAGCTTGCTTTTTGGAAAATTTTTGTTATTAATTTAATTTATTTAATATGTTTTACATTTACTCTTATATTTACTATTTTTGTGCTATTCATTTCTTTGTGCAAACTAGATGCCATTTTCCTTTAGCCTAAGATTCTTTAACATTTCCTATATGCAGATATGATGGTGACAAATTCTTTTAGTTTTATTGTTGTTGTTGTTTACATAAAATAATTGTTCACAGTGTAATAATTTGATACATGTACAACATGTTAATTTGTTGGTTTTGGTTTTTAAAAATGTCTTTATTTTGTCTCTATTTTTGAGTAATATTCTCAATGGATATAGAAATTTGGGCCTTTTCTTTCACCTGAAGTGTGTCATTCAGTTGCTTTTTGGCTTGTGTTTTTTCTGAAGACATCTGTAGTCATTATTACTATGCTTCCTTTTGTACATTTGCCCATTTTTTTCCCTCTGAATACTTTCAAAGTGTTTCCTTTCCCTTTGATTTATAGCAGTTTTGCTGTAATATATCCATTTCCTCCTCTTTTGAAATGTTTTTATCAAGTGTTTTGGATCTCTGGATTTATAATTTTCATCAAATTTGGTAAATTTTGACCACTATTTATTTAAATATTCTTTTGTGCTTGCCCTTATGGGACTCCAATTACTCATATGCTGGATTGCTTTGTACTGTCTTAAATATTGTTGATAATATACTCATTTTTTCAATCTTTTATCTTTCAGTACTTCAATTTGGGTAATTCCTATTGCTTTGTCTAAAAGTTCACTCATCTTTTCTTCTGTGGCATCTGCTCTGCTTTAAGCATGTTCCTTTAGTGAGGTTATAACTTCAGATATTATAGTTTTCAGCTCCAGAAGTTCCATGTTGATTCTTTTCTATCAACTTATTGCATTATTATTTTTTTATTTTTCTTTAAATTCTTAAATTTATTTATTTTTAAGTTTGTAAAATTTTAATTTACACACAATAACTGTACATATTTATGTGATGCATTTGACATTTCAGTATAGGTATACAATGTGTATGCTGTAATAATGGTGATTCGTATATTCATATCTCAGTCAAATATATTTATATTAGCTTTTTTAAAGTCATTGTCTGTTTCTGTCACCATTTCTGTCTGTTCTGTTGTTTTTATTGCCCACATTTAAAAAAAACTGGCTATGAGTTCTAGATCTAACAATTTTTGTGTTGGATGTCAAGTAGATTTGGATATTGTGATTGTTACATTGCTGAGTATCTGGATTTTGTTGTCTACCTTTAAAGAGTGGTGCATTTTGTATTGGCAGGCTATTAATTTATTGTGTGTTGGCCTGATTCTTTTGTGACTTAAAAAAAAACTTTAAAAGATGAATTTAAAATAGTCTCCCCCTACCCCCAGGAAGGTTTTGCCAGATGTGGCTCTCCTGGGGTCTCTCCAGAATGTCCTGAAGTCCAGTGAATTCTCTCCATGGAGATATAAGAATTTTTTAGTTTACAACTCCCTAGTATTTTTTTTCCCATGCATGGCCTTATGGAGTTTCTTCCTGAACATGTGCAGCTTAATATTTAATGAAAGACTGAAGGGGACTATTATGCAAATTTCTGGAGCTCTTTTCCTGTGTAGACTCTCTATGGATTTCTGTTCCACAAATTCCCGCTGCCTTAGCCTGTTCAAACTTTGATTTCTGTCTGTTCAATTCAGCAGCAAGACTGTGCTTTGCTTGGACTGCTTTTTCCTATACTGTGGCCTTGAAGATGCTGCCAGACGGAATGCCAAGCCTACTGGAGGATTCATCTAGCTGGCATCTCCTTTGTCAAGGATCACAGTTTGGCATTGCTCATTCTCTAATGTCTAAAAAAAATAGTTTCATCGATTTTGTCCAGTTTCCTAGTTATTTATCACAGGAGGGTTAACCTGCTCTCACTGTTTATCACAGCTGGGAAAATCTGGCCTCAGAGCCATTGATATAATCTATGATAGACAACAGTATATTTTTAACCAACTTACATAAGAAATGCTCATTGAGTCTATATTTCTTCTAAAGAAATTACTGAGGAGAGTGTAAAGCTAACCAAAAATGAAGATGTATGACTTCTGTATGATCACGTTAATACACCTGTTTAATAATCCTTTCCAAATAGGAAACAAGATTAGTGCATTTGAGTTAGTGATAATGAACCCATGCTAGCCTACAGGAATCACCTCTTTCTCTTCATTAGTCAGTTGTTTAATTACATTTTCTAAGATTTTTTTCTAGAGAATGTTCACCATAAAGCAGTTTTCAGAATTTAATTTTTTAATATGAAAATATTGGTTTATTTCTAGTGTTTTGACATAATATTTATTAGCATCATTTATTCACTTCTGTGTGCTTACTATGTGTTAATACCTAGCAGTATGCCAAGTATTTTACATACATCATCTTTTTAGAGTCATCACACCCTATGAGTTAGGTTCTTCTATTATCTTCACTTAATAGAAGAAGAAACTAAGATTTAGAGATATAAAATAACATGCCCAAGGGCACACAGCCAGAAAGAAATGGAGCTGAAATCTGAATCAAAGCACATTGGCCAGAAAATGCTGGTAACCTTTCTCAGCGTCACCTTTCCCAGTCTTCATGCTTTTTCAAGAACTTGCCTTTTTAATCAAGTATCTTAACTCTTCTTTTGTTTCTACTCATTTGAAGTACTGAAAGAATGACAAATACGAGCAATAACACGGGACTCTTCAGTGAATACTGGGTGTGTTCTACTGATTAATTCACTTCATCTCTTTCTACTTTTAGGGCATTCCTAGCAAATGGCACTATATGTGAAAAACAGCAGAAGCACCAAACAAAACTCATTAGTTCAAATGAAATGTGGTTCTGTTCACAGCAACTTCACAGCACATGGGTGCTGTGAGGGCAGAAAAGAAGGGAACACATTTGGGATACATAAGGTACTCGTAATCAAAATGCGCATCTAAAGTTCATAGATATATTTGGTATAACAATGGCTACAACACCTGCATTGAGTTAATTAATGCTTTTCTTATGAAGAACATAGTACCTAAATATATCATAGAATTTTGTTGTTAGTGGTTTTAGGAGGGGAATCATTCACCAAATAGGAGACAAGAAAAACCACAGAGTAAGAGCTGGGCAAGTACACTGTGCTGGAGGGAGAGGAGACCCAAGGGACGGACAGATCAGACTAGCTCATCTATTTAAAAATGAGTAAGAATTTGCCCAACAGATGGGAATAACTGGACCTGGAGAGAGGGCATTCCAGGTGAATGGAACAATGTTACAATAGCATGGAGGCATGAAACAGACCATGTTCTCTTTGATAAGTAATTTAACATATATATGCCATGTGCATAGACCAAGTTAAAATTTTAATCTTCTCTTCTAACGAGTTTACAGTTTAATTGAATGGAAAAGGTATGAGTGTGGAAATAAAACATTGATAATAATGATGGGGGGGTCCAATAAATTATCTGTGGAATGAATGAATGTCAGAGAGTGCTAAATGCCTAATCCCTAATGCCTAGTGCCAACAGGAAGACCTGCAGGAGGACAGAGCAGGGGCTGTTCATTTTTGCATGACATGATCTGCAGAGTCCCTGAAGGAGAAACAGGACTTGGTCTAGACTTTGCAAGGTGGATAGAAGTTGAATAAATGGATAAGAGAAGATATCCAAGGGAGTGAAGAGCAGCATGAACAGAATGCAGCAGGACAGAGGCATGAGAGGAGGCACGAGAGGAGCAAGAGAGAGAAGGAGGAACCAGACGGTAGGCACCATAGTGGGCATGAGTGCCAGCATGGTGCACTTGGAATCTGACTTTGTCTAAGAGTTTTGGGGGAGTCCTTAAAGGACTATAAGAAAGGAACTGACGGCATAAAAGTTGCCTTTGGTATTTTTGGACTAAAGTGAATCATAAATAATTGGATGCATTAAAAAAAAAAACATTTCTCACAATATTAAACACCTACTGAGTACCATGCATGGGGTGTATACCAAGAGAAATAAATGCAGTCCTTGCTCTTAAGGAATTTTACAAATGAAAGTAGAGGTTGAGAGGGATGACTCTGCAGTGATAAGGAGGGAGGGAGAGGCAGTCATACCACCCAGTTATGAAGCAGTTAAGATGATTTCAAAACCATGATCTAAGGGGGTGGATGGTTACAGGGGCAGAAGACCTAAAATGCAAAGGATGGATGTTTGTGCCTTCAGAGAGAGGAATGGCAGGTTTGGTTTTTGACCAAAGATAGCAGGCTATTGAGACCAGAGGAAGGCCAAGTTTTTGAGCTTTGATGAAGAGAATGTTGGTGCCACCAATGGCAGAAATTCAGTCAAAATTATTGAGTGTTGGGCTGGGGATGTGGCTCAAGCAGTAATGCCCCTGCCTGGCCTGTGCGGGGCGCTGGGTTCAATCCTCAGCACCACATAAAAATAAAATAAAGATGTTGTGTCCACCGAAAACTAAAATTCTCTCTCTCTCTCTTTAAAAAAAAAAATTATTGAGTGTCGGCTGGATGTCGCCGTGGCGCACACCTGAAATCTAGCAGCTCAGGAAGCTGAGACAGGAAGATTGTGAGTTCAAAGCAAGCCTCAGCAACTGCAAGGTGCTAAGCAACTCAGTGAAACCTTGTCTCTAAATAAAATATGAAAAATAGTACTGGGGAGGTGGCTCAGGGGTTGAGTGCCCCTGAGTTCAATCCCCGGTACTCCCCGCCAAAAATTATTGAGTGTCCACTAGATGCCAGACACTGATCTGTTATAGGGTTGAGGACACATCTATGAACAGAAACAAAGCCTAAAGCAGCATGGTGTTTATATTCTATAGAAGAAAGTCCAACCATCTTGACTCCTGCTAGGCTTTCTTCTTCTCTTACCAGTGTTTGCCATATTATGTCCTCTGTATCCATGCAATAGAAACATAACAAGAGTCACATTTGTAATTTAAAAAATTCTAGCAGCCACACAAAAATTGGGAGAAGAAACATGTTTTTATTACTATATTTCACCTACTATATTAAAAATATTATCATTCTAACAATTGATATTAAAAATTGTTATAAGATATGTGCATTCTATTTTCATACAGTTTTTGAAATTCAATGTGTATTTTAAAACTTATACTACTTCTTAATTTAGAAGCTAAATTTCCAAAGACTGATATAAAATGTGGTTCTGTCTAAACAGTAATGTGTGTTATGAAAAATAGCTCTCACTGTTCCAGTTCCTTAGTTGCACTGGACCCATCTCAAATGGTCAATAGTCAACGGCTATGGCTACCCTATCGACCGGCACAGTCTCTCTTTATTCTTTTATGTTTCCCTATGTCCCCAGACACACCTGCCTCCTGTAATCAGCAGATTCCTGCATTACCTCGTGAGCACAGCATCAGAATTGAGGCTCAGTTTTCTCATCTGTCAAATGGAAAACCGGAAGCAGCCAATTCACAGGTGACTATGAGCAGCCTATTAGGTTACATTTCCAAAGTCACCTACAACGTGGCTGTGAATAGAAATGTCAGTGAGTATTAGTACCTCTCTCCTCCCTTCTCCATTCTATCTCACAGAGACATGTGATCCCTTTTTCAAGGTTTCATTGAATCTCAATTTTCCATAACATTGTGCATCATTATTATGGAACATTCATTAATTTCCAGAGTTTGGTCCTTACAGTTTGACCCTTAGTTATCACAAGTTTTTTCTTTGCATTTGTTATATATGCCAGTCTTGTTTTTCCAACATCATTGTGATTCCTCCAGATCAGGAACAGAATCCCCCTTTTTTCCTTAGCATTTCCCAAAGTGCTAAGGTCAAAATTTAAAATAGACAAATAATCTTCATGTGTTTTGATTGACTGATTGATTGAGGTTGTCTTTGAGATGTTTTTAGTGACCACAGGAATTCTATTTGGATTTTTAAAAATGTATTGGGAATTCAGTGTTGCATGGATAATTAAGAATTGACTGTGATTTTCTCTTCTGTAGTGTTCATCAATATCAAGTTACTTTATGTTAAATTTTATAATAAATTAATGTTTCTTGAAGTGAATTATTGTAATCATATTGCAGAATTCATAAAAAATAAAGCGGAGAAGAAATTTGGTCTATCAACCTATTGCAGTCCTTTTTACTCTTTTGGTGTTATTATCCTGCTATTCAAGTTACTCTAATATTGTAGATATAATACGTCAGTAAGTTGCTAGATAGAAAATAGACTGAGTTTTATTTTTTATAAATAGTAAAACTGAGATTCAGAGACTCAAGAATATTGTACAATTTTTTTTTAAATCTTCAAAAATCAAGTGAAGACTCAAGAGACAGCAGGTGTCTTGACAGCTCCTCCCAGCATGGAACCCTCAGGTGACATTAGCACAGCTCCCTCCAGGAGTCACTGTTTTGAGTTTCCATGACTGATAGGAATTAGAGCACAAGGCAGTCCCAGGAAATTGCACTGTCTTTATTTTCTTGCATGTTTAATTGCTTTCTAAGATTGTGCCAAGGTTTCTTAACATCTGTACAAAAAAAGGAGAATTTGCCAAAACCAAATGACTATGGTGTTCTATTGCATCCCATTCTTGAAGAGAACCTGTTTTCAACTAGATTATTGAGGCTTTGTTAGACCTTAACCAGCTTTGACAGTTTAAATTTGAGATTTAACCTCTCTATAAGGCTGTTAAACCAGCCAGAAAATCTGGAGCCTTTGAGAAATTCTACAAGTTGAGGGGACACAGTGTACTGGAGGAATCCTGATGCTGGAGTCCAGGACTCAGGAGCATGTGGAAGCAGGAGAGTTGTACTGGGGTGCTAGAACTGTGAGATCCCCCAATTCCAGGGATCCAGGATCTTCAGTTTTGCTTTTCCCCAGCTAGCTCCCACCTTTCTGGTCCTTTCCATAGAATGGGTCTCTATCACCTCAGCATTTTCAGCAAGAGGCAGGAGAAAACTATACCAGAGGCATGTTGCTATGTCGTGTGGAATGCACTGCTTGTCCATTTAGTGAGCATTTAAGAACCTGTGACATACACAGAATGTGTAGAGGTTAGAAATAGATTTGAATGCCATCAGAGGTGGCAGGCCTCTTTATTTGTAGATGCATAATGGGGCTCAGTGCTGCTGTGACTTGCTTGACGTCACTAACTAGCCGGTCTAGCACCATTCAAATAATCCCAGGTGCCCTATTTCAACACACTTTGATTTGACACTGCCTTTGTTCAGGTTTACAGTTGGCTGTTTATAATCATCAACAGGGCCCGGGCTTCCCCTCTAAAAGGGGACAGAGGTGGAGTAAACTCTAGCCAAAAAGCCTGTTTTCTTACCCATGTGGGCCCTGGTGATGCCTCTCAAATCTATTTTCACACCAGATCCCGCTCCTGCAATTCAGACTTTTAGAGGATAACTCTTGTTTTACCACAGTTTCTTCTGTGTCTCTCCAGCCTCCTGGCCAGCATTCAAGTCCTGAGGATTCCTGCGTGAGCCTGCAGCCCACTTTATCCAAATGAAGCTTCAACTGTGGCAATGAATGGCCTTTGGCTACCTGTGGAACTTGCTGCATTCTTGGATGGTCCCAGACGAGGAGGGAATCTTACGGCCGATTCTAAAAGAATTGAGAAGTCAGAGACACCCAGAAAGACAGGATTGATGCCCCTACCCCGTGCATGCCCCTGTGTTCTTGATCCGGATGGATGTGACAGTGACCTAGAACTCAAAGGCTTGTGGTTTGCACATCTGGCCTCTCTTGATCCTTACCTTTCTCACTCTCCAGAAAGCTAAGAAGCGGCTTCCAAACAACTCCAGCTCCACTGGGGGCTGGAGCGGGAGGCAGGCTGGTCTGGCTGCAGCAGTAATCTGTTTGGTTTACTGGGTCAGTTTCCTGTCAGGGCTCACTGTGGTTGAAAGCTATTGTGGAGCCTGGTTTCTTATTGACAGAGCCTTTATAAGCCCCCACCCAGTATGTCTGCTCTTGCCTCCATCCAGGACGCCCCAGCTTCTCCGTAACCTTCTCCAGCTTTGCTTCTGTTATTGAAGGCTAGACATGGTTTTCCTGGGTGACCCTATGCAGGACCATAGGAGAGCCTGAATCCCACATTTGGGGGCCCAACAAAGGGTGGATGCTGGTTTCTCATCTTCATTTCCAGCGAAACATGGCTACAACACAGTTTCCTTTTTTTGGAATTTCACTTGATTTATAAACGACACCTGTGGTCTTATTCTCCTTCATCTATGTCTGCACACTGCCCTATATTAGCCACATATGACTACTGTATACTCAAATGGGGCTGGTCCAAATTCAGATTTCTATAGACAAAGTGTACACTAGATTTCAAAGAAGGTAATTTACCTTATTTAAAATTTTTATATTGGCTATATGATGAAATAGTAATAGTTTAGTATATTAGGGTTAAACAAAAAATATGAAATTAATTTCACTTGTTTCATTTTACTTTGTTCTTGTGGCTACTAGAAAATATTCAGCTCATGTATGAGACTTGCATTCCATTTTTGCCCCATGGGGCTGATGTGCACCAACTTATTTTCTCTAAGATGCAGATCGTTCCCGTACTCCTGTTACTATTTGAAAGGTGTGGGTTCAGCTCCCGGTTCCTGTCTGACTAGTATTTCATCTCCAGCAACTTACTGAACTATCTACTCAGCTTCAGATTGCTCACCTGATGCTAACAGGATCCTTCCTGCGCTTCCTATCTCTCCTGGAATTTTATAGATGGAAGGAAACATTTTGAAATGTGTGGCATTGGCTGTAAGGGATCGTAATTATTATTAGGTGGTAGCGGCTGCCACCTATAACAGAGAATCCGGTAGCCTAGAGTTATTCTTCATTTTCCGCTTTGTACAAGGAGAAAACTGTGAAAGACTTTTTCTTCCAAAGAGTTAAGAACAGCAGTTGGAGAGACTCAGACTCTCCATCGGTTCCTAGTCCCAGAATAGATCTGAATAGGTAAAAACAAAAAGGCTGTGGACTTGGATGAGGACGGACTGAAAGCTGCTGGCATTTCATTTCTTTTGTTCTCATTCTTGGCCATTGGAATAGAAATGATGGGCAGTTGGTGGGGTGGACGCCTCTGCAAAGTGGCCTGATCGGATTCCTGAGCTTCTAGGTCATTGGGCAGGATGGCGCCTGGCCGGAGCCACTGTTCCTCCCTTCTGACCTTGAGAGGTGTGACAAGTGGTTCTTCGTTCATGGCTCTGTGAGCCTCTATTGAGTGCGTGTGACGTGCTGGGCATCGATCTTATCTTATGGGAATTTAGTGAGCCTGCAAAGAAGTAAGCAGAGGACGTGAGAAAAGATAGGCATTGGACATCAGTTAACATCAACAATGGAACAAACTGGAGAAAGGGACGAGTCTGAAAGAGTCTTCCCTTCCTGTACTTTTTGCTCCTTTTTTCTTCAAAATCCCTGGCACTTATGAATGAATGAATGAATGAATGAATGAATGAATGAATCTTTTGTATCAAAATGAACATATTCACTTATAAAATGAAGCCATTTGGGCTGTTGTGATTCATCTTTTAAATTTCCAAGTAAGCTGCCAGAGATGTCAGAAATCAGTTTGGAGCAAAGAAGGATTCAATAAATACTGGACGGATTAACAGTTAACTGAAAATGTTAGGTCCCTGAGAAAGTGAGCTCATCCTGCCTTTATCTGATCTCCTATTTTTTTTTCAAATAGATTCAGGAAATATTTCCCCTTAATCCAAACCGATATAACTTTATATCAATACAAAATTCTATCATTTTATATGAGTGCTTTGTTGTGTTTAGTTGATGTGGTCATTCTTTGTTTCCGCTTTGCTGCTTCTTCTCTCTCTCTTTTCCATCAACTTCATCTCCTTCCCTAAAACACACGTGAGCATCCTGATCCACGTCTGTGTCCGTCTTTTTCCATGTTCATCACACATGTACACATCATAGTCATTATCCTTATCATGATGCATATATAATAGACCTTTTGTCACAGCATGTTTTAATTAAATGGAATAAAATTTTATCACTTGCTTACTCCTCTCCTCAACAAATGATCCTTCAGAGAAATTCCACCAGGACATGTAGTAAACTCTGCCTCCTTTTCACTGACTACATAATATTTCACTGTGGAGATTTCATATCATTTCACATATATTCCCTTAGCAATAGGCATTTTTAAAAATTTCCAGTGGGCTGTGAATGTGGCTCAAGTGATAGCGTGCTTGCCTGGCATGCGTGCGACCTGGGTTGGATCCTCAGCACCACATACAAACAAAGATGTTGTGTCTGCCAAGAACTGAAAAATAAATTAAAAAATTCTCTCTCTCTCTCTCTCTCTCTCTCTCTCTCTCTCTCTCTCTCTCTCTCTTTCTCTCTTTTAAAAAAAAATTTCCAGTTATGTTTGTTTGTTTCTCTTTGACAATGTGAACAATCCTTTCCATTCATCTTTATTGGGTGGGGGGAGGATATTGACCTTTTTATGTATATTAGCTAAATGTGCAGGAGTGAGGTTTCAGACTATATTGTATATATTTTAAAATTTTAGCATATTACCACATTACTATTTTGCAGGGGGGGAGCACTGGGGGGCTGAACTCAGGGACACTCAACTACTGAGCCACCTCCCCAGTCCTATTTTGTATTTTGTTTAGAGACAGAGTCTCACTGAGGTGCTTAGGGCCTTTCTAAGTTGCTGAGGCTGGCTTTGAACTCATAATCCTTCTGTCTCAGCCTCCTGAGCCATACCACATTACTTTCTAAAAAACTAAAAGTTCTCATTTAATCAGGTACATAAGAAAGTACTCCTTTGTCACATCTATTTTTTAAAATATATCTTTCGGCTTCAACATTTTAAAAATATCTTTATTTTATTTTATGTTGTGCTAAGGATTGAACCCAGTTCCTCACGCATGCCAGGTGAGCACATTACCACTTGAGCCACACCCCCAGCCCCTATCACATCTATTTTTTATAAAAGTATTTTGCCAGGATGATAGATACAAATAAATAATTACTCTAGTTGCCAAAGTTTTTAACCACTATTTTGGGGAACCTGGACTTCTTTTCAGAATATTGCTTTTAATGAACAAAATAAATTACACAAAATTACAAAGAAAAAGTAAAAGTATGGTTATCAAATTTCTATAAAATTCAATTTGTGATATAAAAATGTATCTTTATTAATATATTAAATAGCAAGTTCTGATTACAGGTTTAATAGCTACTATAAATTCAAAGAAGTGATGAATGTGATTGATATTTTAAGATGTGAATCAACTATAACTTGATATAAAAATATCTGTGATTTCTATTGGAGACAGAGATATTGTTCACAACACTGTGATTTATTACATGAAGTTGACATTGAAGTAAACACTGCATTTCATTTAGAAATTAATGGAATTCAAAACCTAATGTTTGTTTAAGTTTACAACCACTCACTTTATCCACAGACTCCTTAGGGCATCCCTGTACCACAGATTAAGTTCTCCTGCTCTAGACTGTTGTAGAAGAGAGGACTTGGAGACCATCTTATGCCTCTCTTCCATTTTATGGGTGAGGAAAGTGTTTCAGGGACATCATCCTAGAATCTGTGGCCAGACCAAGAGCTGAATTCAGACCCTCCTACTCCTTCTCTAGTCTTATTTTGCTACAAATATTACATTTCTTCAGGGAATATCTGAGCAGATGAAGTTTCCTTAGACTCCTCTGTTTGACTCCAACCCCTTCATTAGATGAGGGTTTGAAAAACTGCAGCTCATAGGCAAAATCCTACCGCCTGTTCTTGTAAATTAAGTTTTAATGAAAGCTGTGCCCATGTGCTTACCAATCGCCTGCGGCAGCTTTACTGCTACAATGGAATTGTTAAGTAGATGCAACAGACCACAAGGACCACAGAACCTACAATATTTACTATTTGGCCCTCAGCAGGAAAAGTTAGCCAGCCTTAGCTTAGTCCCACCAGTGACGTGCACTCCTGCCTCAGCTGTTCTTTGATGTTCCACTTCCGACTTGTGGAACTCAGGGGCACCGTAGTAAAATGATCTGTCCTTCTGCCCAGAGGAGATATGTTCCAAGGCCACAGAGTGGGTAACTGAAAAGTAAGTACCACACTTTATATACCAGCACTGCAATACCGTGGCAATTGATCTGATAATTGAGATGGTTACTAAGTGACTAGCAGTGGGGTAGCATATACAGTGTGGATACACTGGACAAAAGGATCATCCATGTCCCAGGAGAAGGACAGTGGAAGATTTCAGCACACTACAGAGAAGAGTGTATATTTTAAAGTTTATGAAGTGTTTGTTTCCAGAATTTTGTACTTAATATTTTCTGAGCATGGTTAACTGCAGGTAACTAAAATTGAGGAAGGTGAAATTGTGGATCAGAGAGGACTACTATGTTCTTTTTTTTTTTTTTTTTTTTTTTTTAGGAATTGTGCAAATGCTGCTCCCATTTTCAGAAATTCTAAATCCCCAGTCCCTAATCCTGTGATTTTGCTCCCTTCATGAAGCTTTCCCTGTCTTCTCCTCCCCATGTCTGGGTTTTGCGTCCCTAATGTGTACCCTTTTAGTGTCCTGAGCCTACCCAGAGTAGCACTAGTCAGGTTTAACTGAAACTGTCTAGTTTGTTATTGGTCTCCTACACTATAAATAAGCTTCCTGTCTTGTCCACAGTTGTATCCCCCTTCCCTGGCTCTGAAGAGATGTTTAATCCATTTATTGAAGGTGAGAATGATGAAAGCAGGTGAAACACCCTCAGGGGCCCCTGCCTCAGCATTCTGGTTCTTTGCCTCTCTGTTCAGGTCTAGCCCACCCAACTCAGCTCCTCTTTAGGTGGTCTCATTGTAGTCCTCTTCTTCTGTTAACATATGCTTCCAGAAAATAATCTGATAGACTCATACTTAAATGTCTGATATGGCTAAATGCTGAGAGCAGAAACTGTTTCTAGGTGGTTGACCCCATCTATCTAGTGCCCAGCACAATGCAGAACACAAAGGTATTCAGTAGATGCTTGCTGGATAAATTGCTATGGCAAGCTCAATGTTTGGGTTAAGCCAAATGAATACATCTCTAATTGTGGGATTTGTGGTATCAGAGAGCCAAGTATGAAATATTTTTGGAAATAAAACATCTTCTATGGTGCTTCTGAAATATCACTAATTCAAAAATTATACATTCACCTAATTTCATCTGTTATGCTGGCCCATAGGTAGTTTTCCACATTGGATTTGGGTGTAGGTGATAGTTTGCACGACTTGGACTAGGAGAGGTATGAAAACTGAGGAAAGGCAGCTGTTTTGTGAGAAGGACACTGCTATCTTTATAGGTCTCAGATTTCAAAGTTTGTTCTATAGCTGGAGTGCAGAGTTAGTATTTTTCCATGTTTATGAGTAACCTTGAGGGTTCAGATGCTGAACTCCAGTACCAGCTCTACTCAGGAGACAATCCTGCTGGCTCTGCACAAGAGAGAATATGTGAGGGCCCAGGGATGTGAGACCAGAAGCCAATCCCCTCAGGCCAGCCAACCCCCTCTTTCTTTTACCAGGGCCCTGAGGGTTCTTGGCTTCTGGGATTTGGGCTGCTCCCAGCCATGGAAGGTGCCCCAGGCTGCTGCCCGGTGTCTTGTTCACCCAGTGGTAGGTTTCTATCTTTCTCCAGTGCCTGGTTGGTGTGTTTTTAATTTGATATGACTGGGGATAAAGTATATACTGGTGAAGGAACCTTACCACCCTTTCCACCTGCTAGAGAGGAGGGACATCTCTCAACAATGTTCCCAGATCTTTTGTAACCTTCAGGAGGAAGGGGAGCGGATGTAGTTACCACTTACAAGATTTTTCCAGTTATCAGCTCAGAGAGAGCCTGTGGTAGAGAGGAAGGGCAGGTAGGAAAGGGAGAACAGAATGCATTTCCTTCCACATCTATGGTGTTTTTTAGCTTTGCTTATGGGGCTGAGACCAGGAAGAACAAGCTAGACTAGCTAACAGGGATCCTCTCTCCACCTTCATAGATTCTCAGGTAATATTTCTTCTTGGAAAAGATTCTCTCTGAATTTAAGGAATCTTGCTCTGTGGGTATCCAATACCAGGCCGCTTTTTTTCCCAGTCCACCCTCTCCTTGTCTAGCCTACTTGAGAAAAATACATTATTCCCAACTCTCACTAGCTCTAGCCACCTCCCCATGCCCTGCCCCAGACAGAGGGTATGTGCAGATTACCTGAGGTCATTTGGTCTTAACCGCTCAATGCCTCCTTTCCTGGGCAGCCTGCCCACCTGGACCTGGGTTTATGAGGTCTTTATAAGATCTCCAGGTGGTCTAGCTTGTGGGGTTACCTAAATGGCCCATGCACACAGATGGTAACCTTGTCCAAAATAATGCCTGTACCATGTCAGGTCAGGGAAACTGTGTAAGAGCCACAAACTTCCCAGCCCACAGGGTGACTACAGATCCCTTCCTTTCTGGAACATACCACCAGCCCGGGGATGGACTGTGACGAATATTTGGCCTCAGGCAACGCCGAAGCCCAGGGAAAGCTTTAGTTGCATGTGTGTTTTCTCACAGAATTATAAAGCCCAGCGGCTCTCGGTGCCAGAGGCTGCAGAGGGTTTCTGCGTTTTTCGACTATTCATTAGTGATTACACACCCCCCTGAACACCTGCAAGACCAATTCATAAAGCAAGCATTCATGGACTTTGGCAAGGGCTTCATGGGAACTGCAGGGTACGGGGTACAGTCATTGTATCTCCAGATAAAAAACATTCTCTTACCAAGGAGGCCTCTGAAAATAGGAGCAGGCTGCAATTTCAGCTCAACACCACGGGGTATTAAAAAGAAAAGTGTTACTTCACCTCGCCTCTTTATGAAGTCAGCTCACTGTGGGGCTGTGGCATTCCCGGACAAATCCTCTTTCAGGACCCTTTCGGGGGTGAGAAGAGGGGAGTGGTGGGCACTGGGTTGATTGTGACAGGGGACGGCCGGGCCGTCCGTGCGTTGAGGCATGCTCTCCTGCAAGCTACACTGATTTACAGCAGGATAACAGGAAGCACGGAGCCTGGGTGGCCTGCTGTGTAATTCTGGGTGACAGATTGCTCCTGCCACTTATAAAAACGGCACCATGATTAATCCAAAAAGACCAACAATAATAAATAACCAATGTAAAAAATAACATCTTTATACGGAATATGGGATTGGCCTTTAACAGGATTCTTTTTCACCTTTATATTTTCTGCTGAGTGCTCTCCATTAATGACAAAAGAGCAGAGGCTGGAACAGTCGGGCTCTGGCAGACAATGCCACGTACATCGCATCTCGCCTGAGCCTGAGCTGAGGGGGGCAGAGCAAGGGGAGCCTGAGCAATACTGTGAGGACCATTCCACAGACTAGGGATGCTGAGTCTTGTCTGGGTAACTGAAAACATAAAAATATTTTGTCTATAGAAGCAAGCTGAAATTTATTTTGATCCACGGTTGGATGAAGTTGGCCTGCCTAGATGATTTACCAGGGCTTTTCGAGCGAGTGAATGAGTGTGTGTGTGTGTGTGTGTGTGTGTGTGTGTGTGTGTGTGTGGTGTGTGTATGGGTGAGAGGGAGGCTCCAAATCTCCCCTCTGCTCTGCCAGTGTAGACAGCCCCCAGTGCTCAATTAACCTCCCGAAGAGCCTCATTTTCTGAGAACAGCTTATGCACGAGGAGCAACGGTGCTCACAGTATGTTTTATCCTCACACGTATAAACACGTATCGTCGCAAACTCATTTTGGTTAGAAAGGACTTTTAATGGGACATCTGGCTCTCTTCCACTACTTCTTGTCAAGACAAAGTAGGCTTACTTGTTAATATCCTCTTGCTACCACGTGGATGGCTAGAATCTGCAGAAATTTTTTTTTTTTTTTTGTCTCTTGTGATTGATTTAGCTAGTACAAGGGGGCAAAAATAAAATGGTTCAACCTAAGAAAGGATGGTCAGAATGCCTGGCTGCAGCACTGCCCTGGAGGGTGGGGGAAGCTCAAGGGGAACATGAGAAGCTCTGGCCAGGGACTTACAGCAGAGGGAGCGATGGGGAGAAGGGGTGACAGGGTGGATATGAAATGGTACTGAACATCCTGCTCTGCTGCTGCTGTGGGAGGTGGAAGAGAACCATGTTTAAGATTATGGGTTGTAGAGTGATTCCCTGGGTTCGAATCTCAGTGCTGCTACTTACCAGCTGTTGGACCTCAGACTTGTTTCTTTAATCTCTCCAGTTTTCAGAGTTGAAGGAATGTCCTCATCTGCAAATGGCATAATGGTACTTCCGAGGGTTATTCCAAGTACCAGTTAAACAAATTAACATGTGCAAAGCACTTTAAACAGTGCCCAGCTATATAAATGTCAACTGTCCCCAGTTAAATTATCCAGATCGTTGGCTATTGATGAAGAATCATGTACATCATCCATCGAGTTCCTGGTAATGACTGCTGTACTCCAGGTTTTGTAATCACAGATTAGTAAGCGCTTACTGCATGCCAGATACTGTGCCTGCCTCGACTCTGTAAATACTTACCACGGTGGTCCTCACTTAGCAAAGGAGAACACAGACTTTAGAGAGTAATTAGTTCAAGATAACACAGCTAATAAACAGTAGGTCTAGAACTTGATCCAGGTTGACTCCAGTGACGGTGGATTTAAGCAGCAAGCTGTCCTAGCTGTATTTGCCTCTGAAGTGTTAAAAACTATGGCAGATTTTTCTTTTCTTTTCTTTTTTTTAAAATTATTTTTTATTAGCTACACATGACATTACATTGGTCTTGGCAATTCATACATTTGAATCAATTGGGGTATAATTTCTCATTTTTCTGATTGTACAGATTGCAGAATCACACTGGTCATACAGTCACCTATATACATACAGCAATCATAATGTCTATTCTATTCTGCTGCCCTTCCTATCCCCCCTTCCCCTCCCCTCCCCTCCCATCATTTCTCTCTATCCAATCTAATGTGACACACTTTTTTTTCTTTTTCTCCTCACAACATCATACATGTATTCTCTCCTTTCATCTTTTGTGCAACTCCCCTTCTCACTCAGATTTTGCTTTTCATCTTTTTCTTGGTCACTGTTTTCAGTGTCCTGGTCTATACTTTTGGAAGTACAGATGTGTGGGCAATGCTGGAAGTTGGAGATTCCTATTCACATAGCAGTGCTCTGTGTGAACAGACCAAAGGCGGACAACACCCATTCTGGACTCAACCCAACTTGAGTTCATAATTGGCCACTGCCCCTCACTGTCCCATTATTGCTCAAAAAAAAAACCAAAAATCTGTTTCCTCAACAGTAAAATGAAAACGGTAAAAAGCTACTTTGAGGGGATTTCTCCAAGTATAAGTAAAGTTATAATTGTCAAAGACCTGGCATATGTTTGGAACTTAATAAAGATATGTTTTATTGCTATTAGCGATGGCCAACTCTTGAAAGATGTTTTGAAGAAGTAGAAGCTGATTAATAAAATGAGAAAATTCAATCAGCTGCAATAATAGTCATCACATCAGACACAAGAATATTATATTGACTTGATCTTCTGGGGTCAATATATTAGCAAAGTCATTTGAAACAAGCTGTTATTCAAATAATTCAATCTGTGTTAAAAGTCAATAAAATCAGGTATTCCACTTTATCTGATTTCTCCCAATGGTAGGAGTTCTTGTTTTCATGTGGATAATGCCCTCAGCTTTGTGTATGGAGGTAGCTGTGTCTGAAGTACTTGAAAAGAGCAGTTGGATTTTTAGCTATTCTCCTCTTCATGTCACCTGTTAACTTGAGGCTTGATTCAGCCCCATCCACAACGTAAACTCCACGTTGCAATAATGGAGAAGGTTGTCAGTTACCTAATCATGATGAAATGCTGGATAATTTAGGCAGGATAAAAAGCTTGCTCTTTTCTGGATGATCTGGTTAATTATCTGGTTAAATTAGGTTAAAACCTTTTTGTCAGGGTCTTTAATTATCTGGAAAGCCAGGTAACTGTGTCCTTTTAAGAGCTTTTAGGCTTGAATTATTCATCGACATAACCCAGCATCCTGGGAAGATTCCCAATTCTTCACCTGCCTTTTTGTGCATAGATTTGGCTTGAGACTCTTGAGATGTTTTATTTACACTTTTTTGTGGATGCAAAATATTCAAACCATCTCCATTTTTTTTTTTCTTACACAAAAGAGAGAACCAACTCTGAGCCGTGAGGATGCTGGTGCTCAACTTGGAAGATCGGTAGCAAATTTTCCCGAGAGACACAAACAAACACATACATAACTGGAATATCAATGAGGTCTTTTTAGAAGCGACACATTAAAATGCAAGGCAGGAGATAATGAGATAAGCAGCAAGTTACAGGTTTCTTAATTCTAGCGTGAAAGGAGAGAGGAAAAAAAAAAAGAGAGAACAGAAAACCCTCCTCAAGGAGCTCGGCACAAGGAGGTGCAGAGCTTGGTTTTAAGCATTGTGTGGGGGCGAGGGGGGTTCTCTCCAGTGACCTCAGTGACACAAATGTAAGTGGAAAAAATTATCTTGTAAAAGGATTTTTTTTTTTCTCAGCTTCTGGCTTATGTCTGTTTCCTAATTCTACCAGCATATGCCTGAGACCAATATAGAGCATCTCCTCCGATCCTCTTGACTCCTCCCTATTATGGAGAAAAAATTGTTACCATTTCTTGAAAGCAGACCTTGTGCCAGGTATTGCACTGGGGGCTTTGATCTCATTTAACCCTTACCACAACTCTGGTGAATGACATCGTTGCCCTTTAGTGAAAGATGAAGAGACTGAGGCTCCATAGTTATTGCTCAAGGAATCAGATCTAGGTTGCTCAGATTGCAAAGTTAGGCTGTTATCCATAGCTGCCTTCTGAACCAGTTGTGACCAGGCTAATGGTTGGAAATGGGAAATAAATACCATCAGTAGTCTGGGGTTACCTGGTGGATGTGCAGTTGAAAGAGCACTTGACTTAGAGTCAGAAAATCTGAGTACCAAGTTACTGCTGCCTCTAGCTGTGTGCCTTTCTCTGAGTCATTTTCCTCATTGTTGAAACCAAGATACTAATAACTATTTTTCTGGGGTGTTTTGAGGTGTAATTGACATGAAAAACCATGAAAGTTCTTAACATGTCAAAAAACAAATGAAAAAACAAAGTCCACCCTCCAGGAGGAAATCAGGAGAAGTAACTCCATACTTTGTTCCACTGTTACAACATTCATTTAGATCTCTTCTTCTTTTCTTTTGTAAAATTCCCTATCAGTTTAACTTTCCTGGAGCTTGGTCTCTAAAAAGTATGATCATGTGACTTTCTTGCCTGAAATCCTCCACTGGCCCTCATGGAGTTTGGGGCAAGATATGGATTCCTCACAGCAACGTGCATCTGCAGCTCTTTGGCCCCTGCCTCCTTGATAAACCCTTGGTCATGACAGGCACTCTCCCACCCATCGCCCACCCCGCCCATTCTATGGAGCTACTTGCAATTAAAAAAATGAACAGCAATCCTTCTTGCCTTCAGGTCTTTGCTCACACCATCCTTTTATATTCGCAATGTCCCTCAGGTCCAGCACCGCCTCTGCTCCGAAGCCTTTGCTGAGTCTTCCATCCAATGCGCTGTATCCTAGCACCTTAGCCCCGACTTTGCCACGTGGTGGCGTTTCCCTACCTGTGTCTCACCTGTGGGGAAGGGAGGTCCTTGAAGGCAACACTGGACTGGTGTATCATTAGCACCAAGCACACATGCAGGATCTAGCCTATCAAAGAAGGTGTGTGGGAGTGGGCTGGGGACCCAGGCAGGGGACCCACCCAGAGACTGCTCGGGTCATCTGAGGATGACCTCTCTCAAGCCTGCTTCCTCCACTATGATTGGCCAGTTAAGTGGGCATTCCCTCTCCTGCCTGCCTCTACAGAGGAAGCACAACTTTCTCCCCAAATGGAGGACCTTCATCTTGGTAGGGGCCATGGGGATGGAAAGGGAGGAATGAGTTTAAGAGATTTTTTAAACATATTCTAAAATAGAATAATTAACAGAAATAATCCTCTGTGAGGTTTGAGGTAGAGCGCTGAGCACGCCTTATCCCGGTGAGTCAGACAGGCAGGCAGGCTGTCTCCAGGACGAACAGCGGCTATTCATCCTTCAGAAAAGGGGGGAAATGCACTGCCTGTGGGGTCATGCCCGAGCTGATCTGAATGATTCAGAATTCACAATAGAACAACAGGGGCTGAGGGGGTCAGGTAGAAACTAGTGGACTCAGTCTTTCACTGTGGAAGAAAGAGAAGAAGCTCAGAGGGATTTGCACTCCCTGCCAACACAGAGAGATTTCTGGCCTTATTATGGCTGAACTGACAAAGGGGTTTCTCCTTTGTTCTGTTGTCCAATGTCAAGATGAAGATCCTGAAACTGGCTGGTTCACCCCGAACTTCCTCCAGTTTTCTTCCTAAATATTTGGCAATTCAAGGAAGGGAAGAATTTATTTATTTATTATTATTTTATCACTTTTATTAGTTTTATGCTTTGGTGACATTATTTAATGGGGAGGGGGTTGGCGTTTTACACACTTGGGTGGACCCCAGAGCTCCCCATTTGAAAGGCTCTCATTCACCCATCTCCACGTTCGTTCATTTGCAGGTGAAGAACTGAAGATCCAGAACTTGAACTGGCTCTTTCTCATCTCCAGGAGTGTTGGAAACAGCCTGGCAGGACTGTCCATCACCATTCAGATCTTGCACGCTTCTCGCTGCTCTCTGGAAGCCTCTGGCCTTCACAAACCAATGCTTCAAGAATGGGGAGCTGGCATGCCACAGGTGACTTAGGTCCACTTTCTGAGGTTCTGACTATGCAACTCAGTTTAGAGGACAAGTCTTGGTCTCAGGACTTGGGTACTTTGAAAATTTCAGTTTCAAGAAAGAAGTATTTTGTATCTGTATTTCCTCACACTGGGGAACGGGGGAAAGACTATTCACCTCAGTCTTTAAAAAAATACTGAGGATCTTATTCCCAGAACTGGCAATTTAATTGGTCTAGGGTACAAGGTAGGCCTGGGGATTTTTTTTTGCAAGTTTCTCGAGTGTCCCCAGTAGACAACCTGGGCTTCCGTTAGCTTGGAATGATTCACAGGGGACACAGGCCTTGCCTTGCCCAGGTGGCCGTTCTGAGAACTTGAGGAGAAAATCAGAATGAGAACAAAGAGGAAGGAAGTTGAGATATAAGAAAGTATGCAGGATGGAGTTGCGTTATTAACCAAACCCAGCAAAGTGGGGAAAAGATATTTTCATTTCTGCCAAAGACCATATGCGAGTGTCTGTGGGGAATGCATGGGCCATAGCTTTGTGACTGAACCAATAATTCATATCTGATTCAGAAGCCGACTTTGTTGGATTACAGCTCTACAGCTGTTCTCAGTCTAAGTCCAGCCTCTCCCAATGGGATTGATTGTAGCAACACGTCTCATTTATAGATCTCATATGCAGGGGCTCTGGGACCTAAATTAAAACCTTGTGTAGGTTACTTTGGTGAATTCAATTCAAAACATTTTGACTTCTCCAAATAGGTCATTTTCATTCAACAGGGGAGGGGATACACAATGGAGAGGAAATAGTGCTTTTATATTCATCTTTCCTGCTTTGGGTAGGAGGTCTTGACACAAAGACAAGAAAAAACAAGTTCTAATAAAATATTAAAGGCTTTGGTGAGCTTGGAATGGGCATATTGCAGGGGAGATAGGGAGGGGGGAAAGCAGGCAGATAGGAAAGGGAGAAGTACAGGATTCTGGAACCGAGTGTTGGAGTCAGAGAATCCTTAGCATCTTCCGGTCTAGATACTCACTTCTAGAATGGGGTAAAACCAAGATTTTCAGAACATTTTCAGAAATTTCAGGTCAAGAGGATTCTCTCGGGGATAGAAGTAGGCGACATTTAGAGGGGGAATCAGTAAGACCCGTGACTGATCAGATTTCCCGGAAGGGGTAAAAGGACGGTGAGTCAGAGCAGGATACTTGTTCTAGGAATGCTTTGGCTGTCCATGGCCTGTGCTCTCCGTTCACCCCACGGCTCCATTTTCACCAGTTTCTCCTTCCTCATGAGAACATCAAGGTGAAAGGCAAAGAACACAACCCCGGGGACAAAGCAGAGTCGAGGACTGAGGTCAGGATGGGACTGGATGGGGTGGACAGCCCATTAGATTCTGCAGGAGCATGCCATGTGCCCTGTATGTGCTGAGGATGCTGAGGCAAATAAGACGCTGACCCCACCCAAACCAAGAATGTCAGCCCACCAAGAATGTCAGCCAGTGACTGTGAATGACCTCTGTGAGGAAGCAGAGGAGGGGGCCAGGGCCTAGGGTAGGAGCCATGGTTGCAGAAGTTTCCAGAAAAAGTGACTTTTAAGCTGGTCTTTATGGGATGAGTGGGAGGGTGTGAAGGAATTTAACAAAGCCAGAGGGTAAAGACAAGGTCATGTGAAAAGACACCACACGTCTGGGGTTTGGTGACCAGTTGGACACATCCAGAGGGTAAGATGTGAGGGGTCACAGGAAAGGCGATTTGTGGCCAGGTTAGAAACCATGGGAAGGAGTACAGACTGCTTCCTTAAGGGCATGGGCAATTCGTGGCTTAATAATCCAGGAATGGCTTGCTTAGTTGGGAGTTTTTTTTTAACACCTCTATTTTATTTATTTTTATGTGGTGCTGAGGATCGAACCCAGGGGCTTGCACGTGCTAGGCAAGTGCTCTACCACTGAGCCCCAGCCTCAGCCCCAGATGGGAGTTTTAAGAAGTCGTCAGCCTTGACCAAATGTATTCAAGAAGGGGGAAGGCTGCAGAGCAGGACACAGAGTAAGAGGTCTGCCACTGCCCAGGTGGAGGACGACCTGGACCTGGGGATAGATATGGGAAACATTGCAGAGGGAGAGGCACCAAGCCAGTGACTTGCTGGATTTTGAAAAAGAGGATCAAGGTCAGGGTCAGGAGATGATGATTCTTTCACTTTTATGCTTCCAAGATCTATGCTTCTCTGACCATCTGGTTTCCTCTGGTTATTTGGAGAATGGCTTCAATTTTATGAACAGCTCTTCTCTCTACTGGAGAAATGCTTTCTTCCTATCTATCAAGAACTCAAGGGCTACCTTGTCACTCTCTCTCCTCCTTGGTTACTTCCGCCATTCTTACTGTTAATGCCACTGATAGATGTGTTGTTGAGGAAGATAAGCTATTTATATCCTGAATATAAAGATGAGCCCAAAGCAAAGTTTTAGGCTGCTCTTTCTAGCCACCTTACTCCCATCCTATGTAATGACTTAATTTCTTATATGCACATTTTGAAGAGCTTACGGGCTTACTGTGTATCAGGTACTGTGCCAAGTTCAAGGGAGTAATCATGGAGCCAAAATGAAAGGCGCTGTGAGTGAACCAGGACCTGGGCAATGGGGATGCCAGGGAGACTGGAGCATCAGGAATGGCCCTGTAGAAGAGGCAGCAATTACAATTTAAGTCCTTTGAACTGAAGCTCTGCAGGAGACAAATGGAAGTCCAAAGGGATGGGGGTAGGGAGGAGAGCTTAGCAAAGATGTGCATTGGGAAATGCCTTTGCCGTAGTGAACGACTGTGGTGGACGGGGAAGAAAAGCATCTAGGAGGCAGAACAGGGGCTGGATACCCCTGTGGGCTTGGGCTGCTTCCCAAGCATCCAGGTGTGGCACTGTTCAGACTGAGCCATTTGCACCTCGCTCTGAATTGCCTCATGACCCACACTGTGCACTGGCAGGATGAACAGACAGGATTCTATAGCTTCCTTTGTCCAGAGAATCATGCCAGGTAACTGCTTTTTGGTCTGTGAATGAATGGGCAGGAGATTGAATCTCTCAACTTGGAGGCACTAGCATCTCACTCTAACCAGCTCAGATACAGGTCACAGCCTCTTCCCTTCTTCCTGGGACCCAGTACAATACATCTTCATAAATAAAAAGTCCCTTTCTGACACAGTTGTAGCTAAATGAATGTTTTTGAAATGCGGCACATCTTGTGTTTTCTCTTTCTTTATCTTTGCTTATGTGTTTCCCATTTGGAATTTGCTAACCGTGGTGAAACATAATCGGATTGCTTTAGGTAGGGAATACCATGCTGGGCAAATATATCCGCTTCCTGTAATATACCCTGAAGTTGAATGGGTGAGATCAATGTAAATATAAATGAGAAGAATATAACATTGAAGAGTCTGAGGGTCTAGGTAGTTCTACGGTTGTGGGGTAGCCAAATGATTCCTTATAAATCTCTACGATATGGTAGCAGTCAGGGCTTTTTTCAAAGCCCATTATGTCCTATTGGTAGAAAAATTCTGACCACAGTTGGCCTCAGCTAGGGGGCCACAGGAAGGGGTGGTTTGTGAATTCCATTTTATCTTGGCTTCATGTGAGTCTGAGCAGGGAGGGGCTTGGGTTAGCTTCAGCGACATCCTTGTCTTGTTCCTGACCAACCTACTCACTATCTGGTATGGTCTGAATGTGTTCACAAAGTTTATCTGTTGGAAAGTTAACCCAAATTCATATACTGATGGCACTTGGTAGTGGAATACCGGGAGGTATTGGATGAGGTCATGAGTGGGGAGCCCCAGGATGACATTATTAATGAAGAGGAAGAGAGACCCTAGCTTACATGCTTGCTCTGTCTTGCCATGTGAGCCGCCATGTTGTGATGCAACAAGAATGCCTTCATCATGCTCTTGAACTCCCAACCTCAGAACCTTTATTATTTGCAAATTACCCAGGCTGTGGTATTCAGTTGCAGCAATAGAAAGTGAAATAAGACAGCATTCCAGGGCAAATCACTTCTGTCCAAATCACTCCGCAGACTGAGATTGTTATCCATTTTAAATTCATAAATCTCATTGTCCTTACCTCACACTTGCAAGTAATTACATATTATCTTACAAATCACTTGTAGTATGATATTTTCTATAATTTAATCCTTGAATTGTTACTTAAATGTGTATGTTTATACTTTGTCTAAATCGGTTGCAAGTGCCTTATGAGCAAGGGTCAGATCCACTGCTTCATTGTACAGTAATGATACTTTGTGTTTCTCTGGCATTTAGCATTTATAAAACTCTTCCACATATATTACCTTACTTGAGCTTCATAATAATTCTGTCAGTTTAGGGAAAGCCAATATTATTAGTATCCTAATTGCTCAGATGGGGAAGCCTGGAGTAAGAAATATTAAATGATTTGGCTAAAGTTATACTATACCATGTTTTCCACAGAGCTGGAGACACCAGAGGTGCTCAATAAGTATCATTGATTTATCTGTTCATTAAATCCCCGCTCAATCCCACAGGCAGCCTGATGATTTGGACAATAGGATTTGTAGTTTGGGGAGATGATTGACTGAAAAGATATCCTGAACTCATTGTCTTAATATGCAACCTTCTGTTTCACCCCATCTGAAATGTGTTTAGTGGATCAGGACAACACGGATGGTGAATCATGTTCACATCACCCTCTCCCTCTTATTTCCCACCAAAGAAAGTTTCAGAGGATCTCTTTGCTGCTTCACCTTTCCCTTTCATAGTGCCTATAAAGGCACAGGTGGGGGTAATGAAACCGTGGGTTTTAAATTCTTCTTTCCAGATGTCAGCGATTTAGTTCTTGCAATATTAGTTGGCAGCCATATTCGATTTTAGAAGTGTGAGGATTACTTGGAACCATATGACAGAACCGTTTCACTTATGGAACCAAATGTTGAAAAAAGGCTTCGGTAGTAAAAGTGGTGCAACAAAAATGTAATTCATAAAGAGGGATTTTATACCCTTTATAGTTCCAGGAGTCTGTCACCCTGGGAAGGACAGAAGTACGGCACACTTGTTAAGCTCCTCTGTGTGCAGAGGGCCCTTTTCTACCCAAGTCTATGCGGCACAAAGTAAATCTAGAAGTTGAGTCAGTGAGCTGTTCCTACCCCCTCTGCTCCTGTTCTGTCCTCAGTGTGTTTAGACTGAAGTGGTTTTCAATTTGTCTGAATTACCTGAAAAGTTGTAAGGATAAATGAGGTGTGAAAGCACTTTGAAAGTAGAGAAGTGCTTTGATGAACCCAAACCCAATCTAAACAGAATTCTCTGCAGTCTACAATCCAAGAAGAAAGGAAAGACGACAGTGATTAAGATTAAATTGAGAATGAGGTCAAAGAGATTTGGACTGACCCAGGGTGGGTCCCTGAGTCAAAGGCAGAAAAAAAAAAAAAAAAAAGTACCTCAGTTAGAAGGTTTGAAGCCCAACCTCACTTACTAGTGGCGTAACCAGGATGATTCATTAGGTTTCTTGGAGTATGTTTCCTTATCAGTGAAGTGGAATAATAACACTTGCCTCATAGGATGATTGTGAAGAACAAGTGAGATAAACTTTGTAAATTGAAAGGTGCTATCTAAAGGTGAGGGATTGCAGATATTATTCAGAACAGCGTCTACAAACCTTTGCATGTGCCTTTATGGAAGTATGTTGTAGTTTTCAATGTTCCAATGGATGATCCAGGTACCAAAATGCCTATAATAATTGAGCAGGGACTCACTTTTGACCATTATTTACTGATTCAGAAAGCAAATTAATGCTTTTGAGAAACCATGCCCACTCCTTCCCAGGAAACCCTTTGCTCTTGCTAGAAAGATCTTCTAGTCCTCAGAAAAGCCTGGGCTTCCTTGCAGCCTCTTCTTCTGTCAGGATTGTGAGTTCTGAGGGACTAGGGGGGTGGGTGGGGGTGTGAGTGGGGGGAGGGTCTTGTTGAACTTGGTACCCTCACTGCACAGCTCCTGTTTGCACCCACTAAATGGTAGTTGTCTGGAAGTTCTGCAGGTGCCTGGTCTGGGTTGGACAACAACAGTCCCCGGAGCCTCTGTTGAAGTATGTGGCATATCCTCTGGAAACCATGGCTGGCTGACTGCTTCATTTTCAGCAAAGACATTCAGAAAGAGATTCCTAACTAATCCTGTTTGTTACAATCTTAAGTCTATCAAAACCATTTCCTTCCTTGGAGCATTCGGGTCCCCAGAGTTCGCACAATACTGAAGTCTTTAATTTTAGCTCTTTATTTCTATGTTTTTTTTTTTCTTTCTGATTTTAAAAGTAGCAGACACCCGATTTGGAAAATTTAGAAAGAAGTTAAAATATAATAATAGTAATAACACAATATTGAGATACATTGTTCTATTTTTATTGGGTGTGTATTTTTTAGATTAAATTTTTACACATAATTTAATGACACTTTTCTCTCAGTAGAATATTTCAGGCATTTTTCACATTATTAAAAATTCTGATAAAGTATATTTTTAGTGACCACATACTGTCCCTGATATAGATAAACTAACATTTACTGAGCCATTGCAGCATATTGGTCATTTGTACTTGAAGATCTTTATTTTTTAAAATCTTGTGTTTCAGATATTTTCCTTTGGGAATTTTATTAGAAGAGGAATCACTCAGGTATACATAATTTTAAGTTCTTTGAGTACTTTTCCCCAAACTTATTTCTGAAAAGATTGCACCAATTGTATCTTTTTTTCGTTAGTGGGTATGTGAGTAGCCATTTCATTGTGATCATTCTGTATTTTACAGCTTATCCTGTTTTGTTGGCTTCATTGTTTTTTAAAGAGGGTGTTCTTGGATCAACTTAATATATGATTCATGTAATACATGATTCATGATTCATCTTAATACATGATATTTAGTTAGTGTTAATAATTTATTTTAGAGTATTTTTTGGTGAAATTACAGATGCTATCTTCTGAATTGGTGATCTAGTGCCACAGATATAATTCTGATGTGCGTGTCTTTAACTTTAAAAATATGGGCTACAAAGTGATGTACAAGTATGAGATATTATTATTATTTCCTAAGAAACACTAGAATTTGGGCCAATGAGTTGTGGAAGATAAGTACACTATAGCAAATTAGGAAAGAAATAGTAGATCACAGTAATGTTAGGAAATATATGAATACTGAAGGATAGATCATGATACACTAAAAATGGAAGAGGAGATCTGCATTCACTGTTTCACTAATATTGTCAAGTTTTCCTCAGATTAATTAGAAACTCAAGGCCAATTTGATCTGGTGTTTTATATATATGAATGTGTATGTGTGTGTGCATGTGTGTGTTTACATACATTCATATATATGTGTCTTATTATTATTTGACTTTCTTCTAAAGCTTTTACACCATTATCTTATTTTCCCCAAGTGTGTAAAATAAGGGTAACAAGTGCTTGCAGAAGGCATATCTTCATAGGAAAAAAATGCCTTGAATGGGAAATTTATTGAACTCATATCACAAAACCCATCAGAAGGGGTCAGGACAGCGATGTAGAGTCATAGTCACTATGAGTTCCAAGAGCGTTCAAGACAGTATGATCCTTCTTTTAGAGATAAGGCAACTGAGGTCCACTGTAGTTAAAATAATTTGTCAAAGGAAAGCTAAGAGGGTAGTATCAGAGATGAGTCTTAAATATAGATATTCTTGGTCCTGGTCTAGTCTATTTTCTACAAAATCATTTTGCAATTCAAAAAGTAATTTATTAGAAGGTGATTTTGTGCAGGGATTTGTAAACTCTTCTTTAAATCTGTCTTCTTAAGACCTTCTGCTAGTTAGGATGACTATGAAATGAGGTCTAAATGAGGTCTTTTATTCTACTACCTACGGAAAAACATCAGAATGAACTCAATCGTATTTGACCAAAGAACCATCAAAACAATATATTGGAGGGGTCCTGCAACTGGTCCTGAAGAATCTGATGGCATGTTCCAGTAGAAATATTCTGCCTGTAAATCTGTGTGCTCTTGCTTGGGACTCATCAGTGAAATCACCAGGAATCACTGAGCTTTGTTCTGTATCTTCCCCAGTCCAAATGCTCTTGTGTAAATGTCAGGAACAAGGACAAAGATTTTGGATGAAAGGGGTATGATTCACATAAAAATAACATTAGGCATTGATGGGCTTGTCTCCAGGAAAATATTTGGATTTCATGACTCAAAGCCTGGGACTTGGCTTACTGGAGCAAAGTAGAGTATAAAAATGATTCCTATGATTTGGGAGTGGAGGTAGAACATTCTTAACAAAAAAGCAACATGAGGGCTTTGGATCTTTTCCTTTTTTATGTCAAATAATCAGCATTGATCAATTTCACAATGGTTCAATTTTGACTTCCAGTTTCTAGATTGAAACTCTCCTTGCTCAAGGAAAGTCTCCCTGGCCCTGGTCATCAGATCCATTGCCCTGGTTCATCTGGAGAAGGAAATACTTCAAACCTTCCTGGTGGAGGCCTGGCCTTTGTTGTCCATCCAGACAGGGAGGGCAAGGAGGCCGTAAAACATTAATATTTTCCTTTTGTACAACTTGTCTGATTTAATTCCCTATTAAATTAGGTGAGCCACCCTTGGGCCATCTCTACTTTTAGGCTGACCAATCAGAAGGCCGTCTCTGCTCCCCCCACCCCCTCACGGGCAGGTTTATTCAGATACTGGAAGAATTACTCAAGTCCTAAGTTTCTTTTTATTACACTTCTTAGGAGTACCAGGTAATAAATCAACCGGGGAAGGACAGATACAGAAAAGCAATATTTAAAATGAGTTATGATGTAAAAGAGAAGACTTGCTCTTATGTTTTATCAAAGGCAGCCACTAACAAGCATAATGTAATTCACAATGCTTAAACAGGGTGACTTTAATTGCAACAGTCATTAAGCTTACAGGATCATTAAATGCATTAAAGGCAGGAGCCAACGAGCTATCATGAATGAAATAGAGCCCCCCACTCACCCCGCTTCACCTATTTAACTGAAATTGAACTCAGTCTGGGTCTCTGATAGAGTCACAGCCCTTTGGCTTCCTCTCCTCCTCTCTATACCAGACCTCTGTGGCTATCTCAGAATAGCTCAAAGAAAGCATTTTGGAGGAAACAGAGACAAGCAGAGGTATCACCAAACTGCAGTTTAAATTTACAAACAGATTAAATTTTGTCCGCTATCACATTTTTAGCATTCTGAAGTCTAGCCACTTGTTATCTATTTCTGATGTGTTCATTAACTTTTGAAGCTTACAAAACAAAGAAATTCCAGCATAGAGAAAGTTCAGTTTCCCTAATAATTTCAGAACTGCAAATGAAAACTTATGAAATTGGCAAAAAATAGAAACAAGATACTTTTTCCTACCAAAGGGAAATAGGTAGGAAACACTCTTTGCTACATTGCTGGTGGTATTACACATTAATAACAATTTCTGAATGATTTGGCACAGTGTATCAAAAATCTTAAAAAATGCTCTTTGAACATGTGGACTCAGAAATTCTGTATCTAGGAAGTAACTGAAAACTGCTAAGGTCTAACTATAAGAATACACCTAAAGGGAAATCGAAAACACCCTAACTATCCTTATGGCACTGGTCTGTTAAAGCATTATTTTGGAAGTGCATTAATTCAAAAGGAAAAGATATGTGCAACATTAAGCTGTAAAATGTGGATCACAAAACCTTATGAATGGCACTGACCCATTTTTGTAATTTTTTTTTAAATGAATGTCTAAGCTATGTGGGGTAGCCTATGCTTATAATCCCCAGCAGCTCCAGAGGCTGAGGCAGGAGGATCAGGAGCTCAGAGCCAGCCTCAGCAGAAGTGAGGCACTAAGCAACTCAGTGAGACCCTGTCTCTAAAAAAAAAAAAAAAAAAAAATACAAAATAGGGCTGGGGATGTGGCTCAGTGGTTGAGTGCCTGAGTTCAGTCCCTGATAACCCTCCACCCACCACCACCCTGCAAAAAAAAGTGAATTTTATCTTCATATAGAAAAGAAGTAAATTTGTGTGACTAGCTTTTTTAGTTTTCTTTTCATCTTTCAACATCCCCATATTTTTCACTATACTTTTTAGATGGGTTGGAGTGATTTTTTTTTTTTTTTTGTGGATGCAAATTCATTCTCTCTCTCCCCATCTCTCTCTCTCCTGGACCATCCAGCAGATTCTGTCCATGTTAAATGTTCGGACACTTGTCTCTTCTGTCTTCTCTTTTCTACAACCAACTCAAACTCCACCCTGGGCTCACACAAAACATTTCCTATTCCACAAGTCCTTCTAGATCTCCCAAATCTTGGCTGGGCTCTCCTTAATGTGCCCCTATTCCATAGCCCACCTCTTCTGTCATTGTGAGTATCTCTGTACTCATTTATACCATGTGTCTATGGAGCAGGGACTGTGTCCAGATTGCACAGCACCAGTGTGGTGGCTTTTCCTCAATTCACTTGTCATCGGGTCTTTCCCTCTCCCAACCTGCATGCCACACTCTCTTAGAGAGGGGAAGTCTATTCCTTCCCTTCCCTTAAATCTGGGGTGTCCTGAATGGCTCACTTCTGTTTATGGAATGTGGCAGAAGTGACACTCAAGGACTTCCAAGGCTTCTCCCTGGGCTTCGTGGAACACTTGGCGGGGGTGAGAAAGCTTGTCACCATGTAAGGATTATTACTATGGTGAAAGTACCATGCTGTGGGGAACCCATGAGCTGTGGAGAAGCCCTGGACAGAGAGGCACTGTGGAAGGCAGGTGGGGTAACTGGAGGGAGAGCTCGAGAGCCAGAGGTCATGGAGCCCTGAGGTTCTACAGAGGGGAGTGAAGTTGCCATCTTGGAAGAGTTTCCTTTAGCCCACCTGCCCATCAGAGCCAAGTGGGTTCCCAAATTCTTGACTCCCCAAATCACAAACATAATATGGAACTTGTATAAGTCACTATGTTTCAATGTAGTTTGTTACAGTGTAATAGATAACCAAAACATCAGCCTCCTCTGTAATATGTAGTACACCCTCGATAAATATCTTTTAAAGGAATACTTAATTGGAGTTCATTTATTTTTGCTGTTTTTCCCATTACTTTTAAAATTTCTATAATGTATATAAACAAGAAACCACAAAAGTCCTTTTTCAATGAACAAAAAGAAATTCCATGAAATCTAAAAATGAAAAGAACATGAACAATTTTGGCCAGTAGACCAGAGACTACCCCTTTGATTTAACTCCATTCTGTAGCAATATCCTAAGTTCTTTCCGGAAGTGTGACTTATCCATGATGGCCCCGTCTCACTAGGAGAAATGAATAGTTATCTCAAAGCTCAGTTACCAAGACACAGGGGAATAGAAGCATAGGATTGAATTTTTAATCTCAGTTTCTAAAACCTCAAATTATCACGGACAACCTCCACCTGTATGGTTCAGCTTCTGCTGAAGCTGACATTTCCTGTTATTCAGGGAACAAAAAACATCATGCTTCTTTTTACTGTTTCAGACAGCTTAGGTTTTTGAAGGCTAAGAGCATGAAAAGTTTTCACTTTTTTCTAATGAGGTTTCTGTCAGTTGAGGAGTGGGGGAAAGTGGGGAGTGCTTATTGCAAGGGGGTAGGGGCATTGCACCAACATCTTTCATATAAAATTTTTTTTCCAGCCAGAGCAACACCTAACTTTTTCTTATGAAGCCTAGGGAAGGCAACTTACTGTCAATGATGTCTCTAACCAGTTAGCACAACTGTGTCTAGGATGGATTAAGTGCCTGGGATGGATGGAGTGAAATGCTCCTTGGTGACAAGTAGGGGTTTAACTAGATGATCTATACTAACACTTTAGCCCCCAAATTCTCTGGCAACATGGATTTCCACTTGGAGAGCCCAGTGCATTAGAAATCCTTCCAACTTTAGCATTTTCAATCCCATTATCCCACAGTACAGTCTAGATTTTCCTTTGAGACTAAAGTAAAATAAATGGCGAATAAGTGAAAGCATGAGAGATAAATAAACTAGATTTGAAACGTGTGTTTAATTTTTAGGGTGGCAAAATCTGGAAGAGGTTCAATTTACTATTTAAATCATTTTTGAGCGTATAATTCAATGACTTTCAGTACATTCACAATGTTGAATCACCACTATTCCTAGATCTTTTTCACCAACCCTATAACTTATTTTAAACACATACACCTGCTCAAATCTACTGTTTCTTATTTCTGGGTTCCATATGGTTGATGTGGTCAAATAACCGACCTTAAGATAAGAGTTTTATTGCCAAACTCCTGGGTGGATGAAATCTTTCAGAAATCTGTTTGCTGAAGAGTAACACTGAGATTTCTCAGTGTGGCCATTGTGCCTGTGGTTTTAAATCCCCTGTGAAGAGGTAACGTCTAAAAGACTAACAGACATAGCTGCTAAATCATTTAGATGATTTTAGGCCAGGCTGTGGGGGCCATTGCTCTTCTACTGTGCTGGTCTTCCTGCCTTCTACTGATAGACTTGGCTTCCCTGGCTGCTGAGTAATTGGTGGCTACACTTCGTGCAAGGGATGGGCTTAGCATCCAAACCAGGGTGATCAAAATTTTTCTCTTGGAATTTTTAAAAATTTCAGTTGGGAGAAGACAGTCTTTGTTTTCATCCTTGGTTTTGGAACATACAGGTTATAAATCTGGAGTTGCTAGTGCTCAGGTACCCCATTCTATTAGCTAAGAAGGTTCAGAAGAATAGATCTAATATTCACAGGGAAGCAGAGCTGAGAGATGAAGAGAGAGACTCCTTAGAACCTTTGATCCTTGAGTTAGTTGGCCTTTGGGCTGTATCCACAGCTACCCATTCAGCCGTCGCTTCTCTTTTGCTTGAATTGCTTTGAGTTGTATTTCTCACCTTCATAACCAACAGTCCTGATCAGTACAATAAGATCTGTAGTTGTAACCAAACTACATTATTTCTGATGAGTGACAGAGATGCCCATGGGTGTTGCTGTGACTTTATGGGACAAACACAGGAGGACAGGAAGATAGTGTTTCCCAGGACCATCCAGCCACAAGTTCAACCATCTCTTCATCCATTCTACAGCCCCACAGTTACTACATATATGTCAATATAAAGCAACACCATTTAATTGCTATGATCTTATCTGTCTTGGGAAATCCTACTCATCCTTCAAACTGGTCATCACATAACTGTAGGAAACAGAAGGCATGCCATCCTTTTTAAGCAGTGAGGAATTTAATATGAGGAATTGGACACTGACAAAATTGTTTGATGTGCTAGAGGAGCAGGCTGTAGGTGGGACCTCTAGAAATGACTTTTAAAAGAATACTGTGGTATTGATCTTCCAGGGGAGTTTCTGTTTCTGCCGGTCAGGATGAAGAGAAATCATGAGTTTAGCCCTGAATTACTGACTTCACATAGGAATTAGGAAGCTACTTCTGATGTCTTCACAATGCCTTTATTCACCCACAAAGTTGGTGATCAGGAGACCTCAAAACTGTTGCAGAGAATCCCAAGTCTCCACCACTGTCCTTGGTAGTGGCAGAATTAGGGAATGGATTTTACCCCACTTCCACCTCCCCAAACTTGTGAGGGCATAGAAATGGGGATCATGTTTAATTAGGTAAAAGAGACAGTGTTTAGAACAGAGGTGGGAATGAATGAATTCAGTGCTGGTTAAACCATCTATTTGCACTGGGTTTTAGGGTAGCCCATTTAAAAGAAAGAGAGATAGAGAGAGATATATCTGGGGACAGTGGACATGAAAACGAAGAGACCAAAAGCCACTTATATAAGGAGGAAATGAAGGATCTGGGAACACGAAAACCTGGGAACAGGGAAAACTCAAGAAGACTCTGCAAATCATTGTTCCATAGTTGACAGGCTGGTTCTCTGTGATCCTTAGGGGTAGGGAGGCAGCTCTAGAGCTAGAGTTACAGACACAGAAGAAGCTTCTATTAGTCAGAGCTATGGAATGATTGCACTGGCTGGGGATAATAAATTCTCCATCTCTAGAAGCACCTGACCATTGCTTGCATGACCAGGTGACAGGGATATTGTGGAAAATATTGCATTTTTTAGATACTAAAAATTTGATTATGAATTCATTATGCAACTATTTAGTTTTTGAAAATCCCTTCCTCAATTTTCCTGGGTAGCGATGTCTCTGTTAATACTAATTTAACTCAAGAAATTGAGTCCAAGGAACCTACATCTATTTTTTTGTAATCCAAAATAAGACCTTTGTAAAAGGGTAGTGGCTATGTGGAAGGGGAAGAAAAATAAAATGTTTGAATTAAAAACCCTTCAAGGATTAGAGAGGAATAAGAAACAGCAGCACCACCTGATTCAGGAATCAGCCCATGGGAGATTGAGGTGTGTACCGGTCAGCTTTTTGTCACTGTGACAAAATACCTAATAAAAATCAACTCACAGGAGGGGTTGTTTGGCTCATAGTTTTAGAGGTTTAGGCTATTGGGTCAGTTGACTCCTTTGCTGTGGGCCTGAGCAGGAGCAGTGGTGCTCCCCTAATGATCTATGGGAAGGAGAGAGGGAGGGAAAAGAAGAGGGAGAGAGGGAGGGAGGGAGACAGGGAGAGGGAGAGAGGGAGAGAGGGAGAGAGGGAGAGGGAGAGAGAGGGAAAGAGACAGAGAGAGAGGGAGAGAAAGGGAGAGAGAGAGGGAGGGAGATAGAGAAGGAGAGAGGAGGGGAGAGAGGAAGGGAGGGAGGGAGAGAGGGGGAGAGAGGAAGAAAGAGAGGGAGAGAGGGAGAGAGGGAGGGAGAGAAACAGGGAGAGGGAGACAGGGAGAAAGGGAGGGAGAGAGGGAGGGTGGGAGACAGGGAGAGGGAGAGAGAGGAAGGGAGAGAGGGAGGGAGAAAGAGAAGGAGAGAGGAGGAGAGAGAGGGAGGGAGGGAGGAAGAGAGGGAGAGAGGAAGAGAGAGAGGGAGAGAGGGAAAGAAGGAGAGAGGCAGAGGCAGAGGATGGACAGACACAAGGAACCAGCAGTTGGGGATTAAACTTTTAACATGAGCTTTTGGGGACCCTTAAGATCCATACCATAGCAAGGTAGAATTCAGATTTAACTGAGGGATATAATAAGATTTGGTATAAATAATACTCGAACAATTATAGTGAATTGTATGATTATTGAACATACTGCAGATATAAAACACATCGTTTAAAACTCACAGCATCCTGTGAGAACTCTTTGATTTACCCAGGAAGACAATGAAACTGAGAAAGGGTGAACATCTCATCTAAAGACACTAAATTCCCAGGGGCCAGGGCCACAATCTGAACACTAGACATGGGGCCCAGAGCTTATGCCCATGCATTCCACCACACCATGCACCATATTCAAGTGGGAAAGAACAAACATCCGGCAGGTAATGGAGCCCAGGCTAGGAACATCCTTATCTATGCAACAGAACCAGGAGGCTAAATGAAGGCAAACATCACAATCATTTAGACAACAAACCACCCACTGTTCTCCCAAAAGGGCATCATAGGCCAAATGTATTCTTAGCCAAGGAATGCTATTTTTTGAGACACCCTTAATAACTGATTTTGGCACCATTCATTCCAGTCAGTTTTTCACCCATAAAATAGAAATGAAAGTAAGAGCCTCAAAAGGTTAGTGTGAGGATTCGTGGAGATACGGTGTTTAAGTGCTTGCCTAGAATGTGGTTGCTAAATAAGAGGGAGTTGAGTTGTTTTGCCTTTAAGAACTGTATTAGCTGTGTTTTTGTTGCTATGACCAAAATACCCAAAATAAGAATAACTTACAGGAGGAAAAGCTTATTTTGGCTCATGGTTCCAGAGATTTAGTCCATTGTCCACTGAGTCCATTGCTCTGGGCCCAAGGCAACAGGCAGAACCTCATGGCAGAAGGGCATGGTAGAAGAGCTCTGTTCTGCTCATGGCAGCTGGGAAGCAGAAAGAACAAGGGGGAATCCTTCCAGGGCATACCCCCTGGGACCTGCCTTTTCCAGCCACGCCCCACCTGCCTACAGTTACCACCCAGTCCATTCAACCTGCGATTGATTGATGGGTTACAGCTCTCACGATGCAATCATTTCACCTGCAAACATCCCTGCACTAACACAGGGGCTTTGGGGAAGACACCTCCTATCTAATCCACAATAAGGACATAGTCCTGGTCTTAGACAATCTAGTCACAGGTCGAGGAACAATGGGAAAAGACATATCTGGGAGATGTCTATTCAAAAAAACCAACCACACAAAACAAACTGACCTGTGCAATATCGAGTCTACCTGTCGTTATATCCAAACAGGCAGGCATGCAGGAGAAGCAGAAATTCAGCTTGGAGTCAATGAATCCAACTTGATTTCAGGTCAAAACACTTGTGTGTAAGGCCAAGTGATGTATTAGGCTGTACAGTCACTACTGCCATCAGAGTTGGTAGTTGTGTATGTGATACAATCTGAAAGTCCCTGAAGGGCCTCTGTCCTCAATCTTTCTTCTTCCAAACAGGCAGGGGATCTGAAATTCCATCCGGGGAAATCTATCCTTGTGTTATAGCCAAGAGTCTCAGACTTTGCTGTGTATCAGAATCACCTGAAGAACTTATTTTAAATATTGACCCTCGAAGTACGGTGTCAGACTCTCTGGGCATGGGGTCTCCAGACTGCATTCTTGACTGGTTGAGTTGAATGTACAACAAAGTTTGAGAAATATCAGATTAAGGTATTATTATCTTCAGAGTTCTCTGTTAAATTCCAAATTGTCTCTCAGGGAGCTTGCTGTGTTTCTCTAATTGCAGTTTCTACCTCATTCTTCTAAAACTGCTTCCATCAATATCATTGAGCTCTTGTGGCCACCTAATGGCTTTTTTTTGGGGAGGGGGGTATTGGGGATTGAACTAGGGGCAGTCAACCACTGAGCCACATCCTTAGCCCTATTTTGTATTTTATTAGAGACAGGATCTCACTGAGTTTCTTAGAGCCTCATATTTGCTGAGGCTGGCTTTGAACCACAATCCTCCTGTCTCAGCCTCCTGACCCACTGGGACTACAGGCTTGTGCCACTGTGCCTGGCCACCTAATGGCTCCTTTCTAGTACTCAGGCTTTGGGTCCTCTGTGCAGCATCTGACAGTCTACCATCCCTCCCCTCAATCTCTTACTTGTTCTCTTTCCCTTCTCTTCTCCATGTATGGAAACTCCTCGTCTTTTTGCCAGAACCTGGCCAGTAATTTCCAAATTTTCCAAATTTTTATCTCCTATCTAATCTTCTCCTAGTACCAGTTTTGCAAGACAACCACCTGCTCGACAGACTGACATGTATATCTCATGAGGATCTAAAGCCCAATATCTCTGCATCCTTCTTCAAACTACACTTAATCAGGAAATGGTCCACCTCAATGTGCTCAATTTCTGCTTCTCCCACATCCACGCCATCAGCAGGTCATGTCAATCTCCACCACCACTGTCCAGCAAGCCACCATCTTCTTTCCTAGAGTCCTTCCTGACACTGTTTTGTCTCTTGCCCCATTTACATCATTCTCAGAGAAGCCAGAGAATTCTTTTGAATATAGTCTCCAACTTACAATGGTTTGACTTTCATCTTTCTGATTTTATGATGCTGTGAAAGTGATACACATTGAATAGAAAACATATTTTAAAGTTTGAATTTTGATCCTTTCCTAGGCTCATGATCTGTGTGGTACCACACTTTCTTTTGATGCTGGACAGTGGTAGTGAGCCTCAGCAGCTCCCAGGTGAACAGCCACCCCATCGTGAGGGGAAAGGACCAAAGCTCTGCAGCTCAGGTGTTCATTCTGTTAGGTATGTTAAATGCATTTTTGATTTATGGTAATTTCAACTTAAGATGGGTTTATTGAGATGTAACCCTACAGTGAGTTAAGAAGAATCTGTACAACATAAAAACAGGGGTTGGTACTGTAGCTTGGTGCTACAGTAGGTGCTTCACATGAGCAAGGTCCTGGGTTCAAGCAACCTTACCCCCCATCCCACGCCTATTCAATAGCTTCTAATAGCTTCTTGCTGCATTTTGACACAATTGATTCATTCCTGGGTCTGTACAACACCTACTAACTTCTTTGTTTGGTCTTCAAGACTCTTTATCTTCTGACTCACTCCACTGATCACCATGTTCCACTCACACTGGCCTTCTTTAGGTTTCTCCAATACTTCAAATTATTTTCAGGGCCTTTGCCTATGCTGTTCCTTCTGTTTGGAATGATCTTCACCTCTATGACTGGCTACTTCTCATCCTTCAGGGCTGAGAAGTGTGAACACTTTCCCTGAGCAGGGATTCCCTGATATATTTCATTCGTTCTACACAGTGCTTTGGATTTTATTTATTCATTCATTTAATGTCTGTCTCGTACCCTAGAACATAAGCTCCATGAATTACAGAAACTATGTGAATTTCTAAATTTTATATATATATATATATATATATATATATATATTAGATATTTTAAAACTCTAAAAACTTCTTACATTTGACCTACGTTACTGGCTTAATAAAAATCTGCAAAATAAAATGGAAAAAAGTTATGACAATATCAAAATAAAATATAGCAGACTATTTTAATTTTCAGGAAGTTTGAGAAATTCTTTTTAAGCATGATGTCAAACTTAAGAACTGTAAAGATTGACAAATTTGATGATATTTTAAGCATTTAACATTTCTGTATTTCAGAATTAAAAGAAGATGAACTGGGGAAAAACTTTGGAAAGTGTTCAAATGAAAACTTTTTCAAATAAATAAGAAAAGTTGAGAAAAGCTATAGAAATCAGGCGAAAGACATACTAATTTACAGAAAATAAATGACAATCATTAAAAATATTATAAGGAATATTTAACTTCACTCTTGAAAGCACCAGATTTTATTCTGGTGAATCAGCAAATACCTGGGTCATGTGTGTGGAGACTGGTAACTTTCATATACTGTTGGACACTAGCCATTGACTTTCTTATATCCATTGTATTTTAGTGCCAATGCTTTTTTGTTCAACAATTTGGTCATGTCTATTGAAGTTTAAAATATGCTTTTCCTTGGGACCAACACCTTTCAGATTAGCAATTTTAGGAATTTATCCTAAAATAATACTTTCACAATGTGCAATAATATATTCAAATCTGTTCATTGTTTTAATAAACAAAAACTGGAAGCCATCTGCTTATTTAATAACAACAATAACATCCATTCAAAGAAATACAATATAGCTGTTAAAAAGAACAAGGGTGTAGATTTATACAGTATGTTTTGGAAAAACATTTTTGATGTATGGCCAAAGGGAATGGTATGTGTAGCAAAAATCACATTAAAAAACAAAGATGCATGTATTGAAAAGTTGTATAAAAATATTTAGGCATGCATGGAAAAAATAAGGACATCACTGAAAGTCTGAACCATGTGGCTATGTTTGGGGAATTGGAGTTTGGAAAAAAAATTCTTTTTTACATCATGATTTATGTATCATTTATTTTTGTGTTGTTTAGATTTTTTCTTTCTTTTTTTGAGAGATAGAGGAATGTGTGGAAGACAAATGATTACTATTTCATGCATTTTGGCATTAGTGCAGTTGGAGCTGCCCGCTGGGCCTCCTGGAGGGTCAGACTACACAGTCAAGGGTTCAGGGGCTTCAGCCCTTTCCCTCTCTGACTTCACCCCAAGAAGGGAGAGGCACTTTGGCTTCGTATGTTTTTGCAAGAATCAAATGGGACGGAGGTTGTGAGAAGCCTTTATCAACTATAAAGCTCTTTCAAACACAAGAGATGATTATCATCATCAAAGTCCACTTCCCATCTCAGGCAGGACTGCTGGTTACCGCAGAGAACCCCCCGCAGTGTGCACAGGGTGCCAGAAACCTGCAGTCTCCTGTATCCAAAACAGCGTTTGCCCCAGGGTTCCCCAGCCCCTGTCTCCCAGGGAGGGAGTCCGGAGGCCTCCCGCTTCATCACTTCATCCCGGCCCGGGCCCCGCCGCTTCCCAGCAGAGCTTGGCTGTTCCTTGAACTTTCAGTGTTGGTTCGATTTCCTCCAGTGGTACCACATGCTGCTGTGCAAACAGAGCACGTGGTCCGGCCAAACAAAGGAACATGTGTGCTGCGAGCCCTCCCCCTCTCACCGGAGCGCCCAGCTCCGCCAGGAGAGGGCCCGGCCGGCGCGCTCCAATTTTTCACTGCAGTTTAAACACCCAGCAAGGCTCTCAGGAAGCGGCGGGGGTGGGGGACGGCCGGGGAGAAGGGCCTGCGTCTCTGCTGGTTCCATCACGGCCCTAGAAATAGCATCCGAACGCGCACCGCCCGACCAGATTTCCCCCAAGCTGCTAAGATTTCATTTCACCTCCGACAGGCTTCGTGGGGACTCGCTGTTAAAAGATCACTCTCCCGGGATGCAGGCAGTGGGAGGGGGCCCGGGACTGTATACAGCTGTCAAAACGTCTCCGACAGGAGGCTCGGGCACATCTGCACGAGCCTGTCTCAGGCTGCGGGGCACCCAGGGAGCGCCTCCAACCTATCAGGGTAATGCCGAGCGGTAATTGCATTAGGATTAGTTATCTCCTGTGCTCTGCTCATTAGCCCGGAGGATGGCTCGCGTCCAGCGAGAGGGTGGCACAGGGAGAGGGGTAGGATGTGCGCCGAACAGGTCGCGATAATGAAAGGCTCGCTCTCCTGTAGTTTGCCTCCCCCTCCCCCTCCCCCGTCCCCACCCGGCCCCCTACTCTCCGCCTCCCTCTTCCTCTAAACCTCATTTCCTGACTTTTTCCTGAAGGTCTTATGAAATGTGCAATTTAGGAAGATTACAATGAAAAAAAAAAAAGGAGGGGCGGGGGGACTGGGCTTAGGGCCTGGTTGCCAGAGTGAAGGGAAGGGAAGGAAGCGGTTGGCATTCTCTGATGCCCAAGTCAGTGGCGCGAGAATGCTCAGGTTCCTTTTTCTTTTCTTTTCTTTCTTTCTTTTTTTGGCGGGGCTGGTTTTGACATGTTTTAACTACCTTCCCTGTGGAACGCCTAAAACCAAGCTGAAGCGAGAGGTGGCGATTTCCAGGAGATTTGGCTCCCCAGGAGAACCACTAGATTGTGTGAACTCCCAGGGCCACACCCAGCTCCGCTGAGCTAGTTGCTTACTGCCTGGAGAAGATGCTCCTGCACACACACACCCACACACACATACAAGCACCCCTCAGAGGAGCTGTCTCCTGGTTGCTTGGGGAACAGGCACCCAGTCATCTTACTCTTCACTGCACCTAGCACGAAGCCTGGCATACAGAAGGTGCTCGCAAAATGCATGATGTTTTCTACAAGTGTGAGGCGTGGTATCCGCAATTTTAAGATCTACCAAGAACAAAGCTCATTTTTTTTTAGGAGGCATGTGACCAACATCAGATAATCTGTCCTCTCTAAATTTATTTTTCCCATCTGCAAACCAGCATTCAAAATTTACCCATAGGCTTCTCTGCATATGTGTAAACCACCCCACACAGATGGGAACACATAGTAGGTGCTCAGTAGATGTTAGATCCTCTCTACATCTTGCCTTATTCATCCCTAAAATAGGGATTAAAAGGAAAAAAACTCTTTGATGTCTCAGGAGGAGGTAATTAACATTCTCTTAACCCATCTGAAAGGGCCAATAGAGTACAAAGTTGTTTTATAATTAAGAAATGTATCAAACTCTGGGCAGGACTAATTGCTGTGCAAATTTGATTGAGGCCTGTGAGGACAAGATTGCCTTTAATGGGTCGCAGCATAGGGGACTACTTAATATGCTTCAGGGAAGTTCCAATACCCAAGTCTCAGCATCGAGATTGCATCACCAACCATTAGGAACACTGCTCAATGGTTCACAGTGAATACACCAGGGCTTTGCTTAAATAATCATTTTGAAACTGGAAGTTTTATTGAGAGTTCAGGGTTCAGATTTAGAAATGTCAGAAATAGAGTTTTATTTGTTTCCATTGCACGTAATGAATTGCCCTTTAAATAATGAAGCAATGAAAATGCCAAGTACCACATACTCCAACGGATTGCCAAATGTTGAATTAGGCCCCCCTGGGACACGGGCTTCAAAGCCACACACATCAGAGAATTGGGGCATTTAAAATTTTCACAGAAATCATTGATCCAGGGGGAGCTCAGTGAGGGACACCCCCCCACCACCAGTCTATGATGCAAACTTTTCAACTTCTACTTGGCCATCCCTTATAATTGGGCAGCTGCAGCACTCTTTGGGGGAGGTGGCAACTGAGAGAATCTGCTTCAATAGCTCCATTGGATTCACTTAATAGAACAAAAATATTGTCCCTTTGTCATGAAGGCTACGTCTAGGTATTCAACTGGGAAGGAGGGATGATCTGCTCCCCTCCGGTGGCCTGAGACCCTGTTTCTGTTCTAACTCATGGCAACCTGAAGGATGGGAAGATTTTAGCCTCACAATCACATCTTTCTTCACCATCCACCAAAGCCATTGTTTCTTTTTACATCTTATCTTGGCTCTTCTCCATCCTCAGTCCAGAGAAGAAATTTACTTCTTTCCTTCTCAGGCTAACTCCTCCGTGTTCCTGTCTAAGACAGTGTCAAATTCTGGTCTGTTCTGACTCCAGAATTCAAGCACTTAATGAGTTGCTCTGTTGTCCAAGGTTTAGGTTTCTGATCTCAAGCCCTGCTTTTCTATCATGGTCATGCAGATCTCACAATATCTGCATGTCACACCAGTCTCCAAACCTCAAATGTGTTGAACTGATTAGTTGACCATCCTCCTCTTCTTCCTGACTTGTGTAACAGACCCGCCTTCCCTAGCTCCAAGGTCGTACCCCTAGTTCTTCTTGCTCAATTGTTCATTTTAAGTCTTGAAAGTATTTCTTTTAAAATGAATATTTAAAAAAAATTCTTCAACTATCCCTTTAATTTAGTCACACAAATAGACCCTACTGGAACTAATGCAGTATCCCAGTGTTCTCTTATTCCTTATTTCTGTGGTTGGTTCCTGCCTAGTTTATCCTATCCATTATGTCTAGAAAACTCTTGAAATATTTCTTTCACAGTCATATAATTTTCCTTTAAGAATTCTAATGACTTCTCTTTATCTGTAATAAAATTGGTGCTTCCTGGCAAATATAGGAGTTGTGCAGCTGGAGGCAAAGTTCAACTCTGCCTTTGTTGGCTTGGAGACCTTGAGCAATTTCTCCAGTTATCTTCTGTCTTCATTTCTTTACTTGTAAAGAGAAGAAATGTCCTGAAGTTTAATGAGGAAGTAGATGTAAAGTGGGTGGCAAAGAGAAGACACTCAACAAATGGTATCTATATTTAATACTTTTGATTTCCCCCAACATGTTTGGAGCTTTTCTGATTCTGTGCCTTTGGTTAGGATATGCCCTTACGAAATTGTCCTCTTTAAGTCTTTCTCCACTGATCAGAATTCTCCCAGTTCTTCAAAGTACAGTCATCTCATCGCTGCAGTGAAGTCCATGCCCTAATTCTCGTCAGAAGAGATTCCCTTAAACTAGTTTTGGCACTTTGAACAGGTACTTTGCAAATCAACCCTCCATTCTGTTCGGTCTTATGTCACTTTCTGTTGCTTTGGGGGTTGTCAGCCAGTTCAGAGCTGCCCAGGAGAGCATCATGCATCCAGGATGGAAGAGGAAGGGAGTCCCTGTGTACACTCAGTGGGTGGAACAGTGAGTGTAGAGGAATGCAAATAGGTGGACTAACAGGCAAAGCCAGCATGGTGTCAGGCATCCTCTTTATTCCTGTTTTCAAAGACATTCTTGGACCAAATAAGTAGTGCATTTAACTGATGTCTTCAACAAGCACAGTTGGGGAGGTGATCAAAACAAAACTTTATTTTGTTTCCTATTGCCCATTAAAACTTTATTCAATGAGGTTAAATTTCCTTGCCCTTGGATAAGGATGGGTGCCACAACTTAAAAAAAAAAAACCTCTTTATAAGGATACAATTTATGTACAATAGTATGCATGCCTTTCTGTGTTCTGTTTGATGAATTTGATAATTGCATATATCTGTGAAACCACCTCCCTAATAAGACAAAACTTTTTCATTATTCCAGAAAGTGTCCTTATTCCTTTCTCCAGTTAACAGTTCTTCCCTGCAGAGCTATGTCTCTGTCAATAATAGGGACCTGTATGAAGGGCCCATAAGATTATAATGGAGTTGAAAAATTCCTATCATCTAACCATCACAACACTGTAGTGCAATATGCTCCTCATGTGTTTATGATGATGCTACTAAACATTCTTTGTTTTTTAAAGGTGTTGAGGTGCTGCAGAGACATCTGTACACTCTTAATACCCCTAAGAACCAAAGTTATAAAAAAAAGGTGCCCATTTTATAGTTGGAGAATTTGAGATATAGATAGTGGCAGGGAAAGTTATCATTTCTTTATGGATCAGACCCATCTAAAATGTCTCAATATTAGTCTGCACCACCCAGACCGAGATGCTCACTACAGAACAAATGAACCATCAACCCACATGACAAGCCACCCTGTTCCATCAAATGTGAGCTTCTGTTCTACCATATCACTGATCTGGGACACCACAGGACTAACCCATTCCCAAGGTCACCTTGGTGCTACCACTTTGTTATTGCCCTGTGGTATATTCCTGATGTAGGGTATTTGGATGAAATATACTATATACACAAGGTACACAGAATCACTGCCATGACATTGCTAGTTCTTATAAACAAAGTAGAAATGGGTCCTGTCTGGAGTTAGATGAGGAAACTCTTAGGAAGTTAGCCAAAGTATTGGGAGAGGAAGGTTGGAGATCCACTGAAGGGTCAGAGAATGCATTGAGTCATGTAGGAGAAGAGGCTTCTGAATTCAAAAAATTCTTATGCTGAAGAATACAACAATTACTAATTGGGCATTATGTAAAATTGTGGATGTATAACCGACGTGATTCTGCAATCTGCATTTGGGGTAAAATTGGGAGTTCATAACCCACTTCAATCTAATGTATGAAATATGATATGTCAAGAGCTTTGTAATGTTGTGAACAACCAATAAAAAAAAAATTCTTATGCTGAGAGGTAGTTAATGGGACCATTTCCTTGAAATTACTCATGCTCAGAAAAATTTTAAAAACTGGTTATATATGCCTGAGTATTAAAAGTGGTTATCTATGGATGGTAGACATACAAATAATTTTTATTATTTTTCATGTTTCTGCATACATATTTTCCAGATTTTCTAAAATTACCCAATACTACTTTTTAAAATCAAACTTTTAGTTCAAATTGTGAGAGAATGATAAATTCACATGTAGTTTCAAGAAATGATATAAAATGATCTCATGTACCCTTAGTCAATTTTCCTCAAAGCTAATATCTTATGAAACTAGTACAATACCAGCACCAGGATACTGACATTGATACAGTCAAGATGCCTTCATCCCAAGAACCTCTCCTGTTGCCCTATCTATAACCACATCCACTATCTTTCCACTTCTACCTTCTCCTTAGTCCTGGCAACCACAAATCGGTTCTTCATTTCTGTTTTGTCATTTCATGACTGCATGGAATCATACAGTATGTAATTCTGGAGATGCACAAATGTTTATTGCTGGGTGATATTCCATAGTATGGATATACCACAGGCTTTTAGCCATTCAGCTATTGAAGTAATGTATGGGTTGCTTCCATTTTTTTTTGCTGTTATTAACATTTGTGTTTAGTTTTTATGTGAATTTTAAATTTTAATTTCACTGGGATAAATGCCAGGAGTGCAATTTTTGTGTAACATAGTACTTGTTTGTTATTTAAGTAAACAACCAAACTTTTCCAGAGCGGCTGTACTATTTTACATTCCTACCAGCAAGGAAGGAATAATGCAGATTTTGTGCATTTTGTGAGGTATATATTGTTATCTAAGCATGGTTTTAATTTGCATGTCCCTAACGCCCAACATCTTTTCATGTGCTTATTGCCATCTGTATATTCTCTTGGATGAAACATCTCTTCATGTTGTTTGCACATTTTCTAATTGAATTGTTTGTATTTTATTATTGAGATTTGAGAGTACAATATATACATATATATTCCAGCACCTCAACTCCTTAAAAATATTGGTCTCAACACCTTTAAATACATACGTGTGTGTGTGTGTATATATATATATATGTATGTGTGTGTGTGTGTGTGTACATGTATATATGCATGTGTGTGTGTGTGTGTGTGTGTGTGTGTATGTATATATGTTTATATGCATGGGTCTTCTTTTCCCCAACAAAGTTGAAATTTATAATTTTAATGAAGTCCAAATTACCATTATTTTTTCTTTAAATGGATTATGATTTTGGTGTTAAGTCTAGGATTTCTTTCCCTGGTAGAAAGTCATGAAGTATTTTTCCATTAAAAAATAGTTTTAATATTTAAGTCTATGATGCATATTTATTTTTTTGTGTTCTTTGGCCCTGTGCATACCCTAGAGCCACATTCCCAGTCCTTCTGATCTATTTTTACTTAATTTGTATAATTTTGGGTTAAAGGTAAAACTGAGGTTGAGTTCCTTCTTCTCCTTCTCTCCCTCCTTCTTTTTTCCTCCTTTTTCTCTTCTTCTTCCTCTTCATACCTGTCTCCATTCTCTCCTCCTCTTCCTCTTTTTCTTTCTTCTATTCTTCTCCTTCTCTTTCTTGCCTATTGCTCCAAATTATTGAAAAGCTTGTCTTTTGCCCATTGAGTTGCTTTTAAATGTTTGTGGAAAATCAGTTGGAATATTTGTATGGGTATTTTTCTAGTTTTTATATTCTATTGCAGGGACATATGTATCTGTCCTGCTGCCAATACCACGTGGTCTTGATTTCTGTAGCTATGCAAAACATCTTGTAATCAGACTTATTTCTCTTACTTTATCCTCCCTTTTGGAAATTGTTTAACATTTGCAGTTCCTTTGCTTTCTATATAAATTTTAGAGTAATCCTATCTGTATCTTCAAGAAAAGAGTTTTAGGATTTGATAGGAATTATGTTAAACTCATAAATAAATTCAGGGAGAAAGGACATCTTTTACTATGTTGAATCTTCCATACGGTGAAAACAATATGTTGCTTTGTTTATTTAGATTTTTAAAAAATTTTTTCAGCAACGTTTGGTAGTTGTCAACATACAAGTCCTGTACATGAGTTAAAATAGTTTCCTTGAGTGATTGTAAGTGGTATTACATTGTTAGGGTATTGAAATATAAAAATATATCAGTATATATTTATATGTATAATGTTAAAACATAAAGAATTTTTTTTTGATGTTTCTGTTGGATCTTGAATTTTTCCTGGACTCACCTATTAGTCCTAGGAGTTTATTTTATTTTCTACATAGACAAGCATACTATCTGCAAATGAGACAATTTTATTTCTTTCCTTCCAAATTTGTGTGCCTTTTAGCTTTCTTTTCTTGTTTTATTGCACTGTCTAGAACTTCCAGCATGATGTTGAATAGGGCTGGAGGGAAGATACTCTTACCATGTTCTTGGTCTTAGGAGGTAAGCAGTTAGTTTTTCACTTTAAGATAATGTTAGCCATGGGTTTGATGTAAACCTTTTATCAAGTCTAGGGAATTTCCTTCTATTCCTATTTTATTTTCTGAGAGTTATTTTTAAAGTCATAAATAGATTTTGAATTTTATCAAATGCTTTTATGCATTGATTGATGTGATCATATGATTTTTCTGCTTTAGTCCATTACTATGGTGAATTTTATTAATTGGTATTTAAATGGGGAACAATTTTTGCATTTTGGGGAAAAAATCTACTTTGTCATGGTATATTCTTTTTATAATTGCTGAATTTAGTCTATTGACTGTTTAAAATGTTTATGTTCTTATTTTATAGGGATATTGAATTATAGCTTTATGTTTTTGTACTCATTGTCTGATTTGGGGATCAGAATATTTTTAGCATTATAAAATAAATTGGGAAGTGTTATCTCCTCTTCTATTTTCTGGAATGAACTGCTTAGAATTAGTGCTGCATCTTTGAGTGTTTGATAGAATTTTTCAGTAAAACTACCCAGGCCTGAAACTTTTAGGAAGCTTCTTCTTTATGAATTCCATTTCCTCAATAGTTATAGGGTTAGTCCAATTACCCATTTTATATTAGATGGATTGTGAGAGTTTGTGTTTTTCAAGAAATCCTTGTATTTCATCTAAATTGTCAAATTTTCTTGTGTAGAATTCATAATACTGCCTTATTTTCTCTTTGATGTCCACAGGGTCTGTAGTGATTTCCCTGTTTTGTTCCTAATACTGTTAACTTGTGTCTTCTCTCTTTGTCAGTTTTGCTAAATGTTTGCCTATTTTATTTCTCTTTTCAAAGATTTTTTTGTTTCATAGATTTCCTCTATTGTTTTCCAATTTTATCTCATTTCTGTTCTTATTTTCCTTCCCTTGTTTGCTTTGGATTTACTCTTCTTTTTCTATGTTTTTGAAGTAGGAGCTTACATTATCTACATGACACCATGAGACTGTCCCTCTTTTCTAATGTATGCATTTAGAGTTATGAATTTCCTTCTCAGCCTTCTTTTGCTGCTGTGGTTGTTGGGGCTTAAGACTGACATTTTTATTCTTTGTTTTCTATTGTTCTGTACTTTTCATTTCTCTCTTTTCTTTTTCCTGAATTCCTGTGGGTTATTTGAACATTTTAAAAGAATTCCACTTTGAGTTGTCTGTACTGTTTTTGAATGTGTTCTTTTACAAAGCGTTTTTATTTGTGGTTGCTCTAGGTATTATATTATTTATACATAACATATCTCGTTCTACTGATATAATCATTCTACCAGTTCAAGTTAAGTATAGAAAACATAACTCCTTTTACCCTTTGCTGTTTATACTATAAATATTTCTGATACATACATCTGGAACCACATTAGATAGTATTATAATTTTGGTTCCATCATCAAACACGATTTAGAAAACTGAGAAGAAAAATGTATTTTGTTTACCAGGCAAACATTTTGGTTTGCTGTCTTCTTTGTTCATTTCTTATGTTACAAGATATTCTCTCTCTCTCTCTCTCTCTCTCTCTCTCTCTCTCTCTCTCTCTCTCTCTCTCTCTCTCTCTCTCTCCCCTTCCCTCCCTCCCTCCCTCCCTCTTTAAAGTTACTTTCTGTTTAGAGAATTTAGCCATTCTTTTAGGGTGGTTCTACTGGCAAGAAAGACTCTCAGCTTTTCTTCATCCTAGCAGATCTTAATTTCTTTTTCCCTGAAGGATACTTTCACTGGGTATAGGATTTTGATTTGACAGTTATTTTCTTTCAGCACTTGAAAAATATGTCACTTCTGTCTTTCGATTTTTGATGAGAAATTTTCTGTCATTCGTATGTTTTCCTTCTGTTTCTGTGATGTGATTTCACTCTTGTTGCTTTCAAGATTTTTCCCTTTATCTTCAGTTTTCTGCATTTTGACTCTGTTGTGTCCTACTATGACTTTTTTTTTTTTTAAATTTCTTTGTCTTGTTTTAGTTCTCTCAGCTTTTGGAATCTGTATGTTTGTTGACAAACTTGGTAAGTTTTCAGCCAGTATTTCTCGAGTATATTTAAAACTCCACCTTATGTCTCCTCTCCTCCTGCAGTTCTGTTGACACGAACATTAGATAATTTTTTGTTGACTCAGAATTCTCTAAAGCTTTCAATCTATTCCTTTTAACTTTTTCCTCTCTCTCTTTAAATTGGATAATATTCTGCTCTTGAATTTATCCACTAAGGTTTTATTTTTAAAAGTTACTTATGTTGTAATAATGGTCTTTATTGTGGCAAAATATGCTTGACATGAATTTTACTGTCTTTGCATTCTTAAGTCAGGAGTACTCAGTATGTTTGCGGTATTGTGCAGCCGTCACTATCACCCATTTCCAGAATTATTTTCACCTTGCAATTAAAACTCTACATGTTTAAGATAATACCTATTCATTTCCCACCTCCCTTCAATCTCTGCAAACCACCATTCAACTTTCTGTCTCAATGGATTTGACTACTTTAGGTGTTTCATATTTAAGTGGCAGGTACTTTGACTCTATAGCACACTGGCTGGCCTGCCAGGCTTTCCTTTAAAAATCTCTGTGGAAGACTCCACAACCCTTTAACTCTTGCATCCTTATAATCAGCATCATGTGGACAATGGCAAGGTCTGCCATTGAGTTCTAGCTGGACCAGTTTGAAACACAGCTACAGTGACCCTGACAAGTTTTCCAGCTAAACACAGTCAGTCCTAGGCTGTAGAGGGCATGCCAGTGTTCTTTTCTCTAATAATTCTGCTTTGGAAAGTTTTTGAAACAAATTTGCATTTCTATATTTCTGAGCTTGTGGTGGGTGTGGTGGCCTTGCAGATTCTTGAGATTCCCATGAGGTAGTCTTCCCACTGTCCTACAACAAAGTGATGCTAATAGCTGTGCCCTTTCTCATCAAGCTCCATATTTTCCAATCTTTCTACTCTATTCTTGATTTTCACTGTAAGTTTGGCTAAATGCAGCCAGTAATGCCCATACTACAACCTAAATGCTATAGTGCCTTGAAATGTATTTTGCCAAGCAACTTGGTCTAAGACCTTTAAGCTTGGCCTCCCAAAAAGTATTGGTACATTGGGCTGGGGGTGTGGCTCAAGCGGTAGCGTGCTTGCTTGGCATGCGTGCGGCCTGGGTTCCATCCTCAGCACCACATGCAAACAAAGATGTTGTGTCTGCTGAGAACTAAAAAATAAATATTAAGAAAAATTCTCTCTGTCTCTCTCTCTCTCTCTCTTTAAAAAAAAAAAGTATCGGTACATGGAGAAAGTGCATTCAACTTCTTTGCCATGATAAAATAAGAGTGACCTCTAATACAATTCCAATAGATCCTCATGTTCATTTGGAACATCATCAGCATCATCTTTACACTCCACATTTTTGTTAGCATTCTGGTCTTCTAAGCCTCACCAAAATTTTTGGTTAAGTTCCGCTTACAGTCTCCTAGCCTACCTTTAGCCTGCTCCTCTAAACTTTTCCAAACTCTTGCCTTAAACAGTTCCAAAGATCCCTCCACATCGTATCATTATAGCTATGGTCAATTGCCCTTCTCCTTAGTATTAATTTCTTTCATTAGTTATCTTTTTATCAGTATAATGAGATACTTAAGTAGAAAGAGTTATTTTGACTCACAGTTTTAGGTCTTCCAGGCAGACTTCTTGTTTTTAGGTCTCTGATGATGGTGCTGAATGGTGATGGTGGGGAATATATGACAGAACAAAAAACTTTTTACCTTATGGCCAGGAGGCACAAAGAGAGACAAAGGGGCTGGAGTCCCACATCCTATTTAAGGGAACACCACCAGTGACTTGAGGATCTCCTGCTAGATCAAACCTCTCAAGGGCTTCATTACCTGCCAGTAGCACCACTCCTGGGACCCAGTCTAAAATATACAGGTCTCTGGGGACACTAAAGATTCAAACTATAGCACTGCACATAGAGGATTTCCCTCCTTTTTTACCCAGAATGCTTTTCTGCTGTGTGTGTATATAATATATTTTACTTATTCATTCATCTGTTGATGGACATTTAGGTTACTTTCTTATTTTAACTGCCAGGAATAATGGGTGTATAAATATGAGTATACACGTCTCTTTAGAATCATACTTTTGATTATTTTTATGTATCAATACTTTTGGTGAACAGAACTAGAATTGCTGGAACATATGGCAATTTAACGTCTAATATTTTGGAACATCCATACTGCTTCCTGGAATGGTGGCACCAATTTATAGTCCCAACAGTGTACATGGTTCCCTTTACTCCACATCCTCACTGATAGTTGTTCCCTTATTTTCTGTGGTGTGTTTTTCCTTCTTCTTTATAGTAGCCATCCTAATGACTGTGAGGTGATAGCTTATTGTGTGTGATTCAGTTTGCATCTCTCTAATAATTAGTGATGCTGAGTATTTTCAGTGTGCTTATTGGTTGTTTATGTACCTTCAGAGAAATGTCTATTCAAGTATTTGCCCATTTTTTCAAATTGGTGTGTTGTTATTTTTAGGTTCTCTCTACATTCTTGATATCAATCCCTCATCAGGTATTTGATTTCCAAATATTCTTGTCTCATTCTGTGGGCTTCTATTTTAATTTGTTCATAGTATCTTTTGTTGCACAACAGCTTTTAATTTTCATAAAGTTAAATTTGTATATTTTTTCTTTCCTTGCTGTGCCTTAGTAAAACAATTACTAAATAAACAATTACTAAATCCAACACTATGAAGCTTTTATCTCATGTTTTATTCTAGGAGTTTCACAGTTTTAATTCTTATATTAGCCTTTTAATTTATTTTGAGTTAATATATTGTGTTAGGTAAGGTTACAACCTCATTCTTTTGCATATAGATATCCAATTTTCCCAGAACCATTTGTAAAAAGTGTGTCCATTCCTCATTGAATGGTTTTGACACTCTTGTTGAAAACCAGTTTATTACATGGCTCTACAGTCTATTCCACTGGTCTCTCTCTCTCTCTCTCTCTCTCTCTCTCTCTCTCTCTCTCTCTCTCTCTCTCGTCTGTCTCTCTCTCTCTGTCTCTGCCAGTACTATACCATTTCAGTGTATGTAGTTTGTAGGAAGTTTGAAACAAAAATGTGTGAGTCCTCCAACTTTGTTATTTTACAACCCTGCTTAGGCTACTTAGGACTCATTTGAGGTCCTTAAAAATTTTAGGATGAATTTTCTGCAAACATGTGGTGTTTTGATAGGATTCCATTGAATTTCTAGAACATATTTGATAATATTGCCATCATAACAATATTACATCTTTCAATCCACGCACATGGGATATCTTTCCATTTATTCGTGTCTTTTAAAATTTCTTTCTGCAATTTTTTCTAGCCATCTTAAGATAATTACTAATTATTTTATTTTTATTCTATTGTAAATGGAATTATTTTCTTAGTTTTCTTTTCAGTTTGTTCATTTATGGTGCATAGAAATTTACAGATTGCTGTGTTGGTTTTGTATCCCTCTATTTGCTGAAATTGTTTGTTAATTCTAAATCTTTTTGTGGAACATTTAGGAATTTCTACATGTAAGGTCATGCCATCTGCAAATAGAGATAATTGTACTTCTTCCTTTTATTTTAATGACTTTTATTATTTTTTTTCTTGCCTAATTTCTCTGACTAGCACTTCCAGTATTTTGTTGAATAGAATTGGCAAATTGAGTATCCTTGTCTTGTTCCTGATCTTACAGAAAGATTTTAGCCTTTCTTCACTAAACATGGTATTTGTTGTGGGTTTTTCACATATGTTTCTTATTATGTTGAGGTAGTTTTCTTCTATTCCTAATTAGTTTTTATCATGTAAGTGTGCTGAATTTTGTCAAATGTTATTCTGCATCAATATACATGAACATCTGATATTTATTCCACTTGTTTTTTTCCTTTATTCTGTTAATGTGGTTTATTATGTTGGTCAATTTTCATATTTTGAACCAGCCTGCATTCCAGGAATAAACCTTAGTTGGTCATGATGTATGAGCCTTGTAATATGCTATTGAATTCAGTTAGTTTACTAGGGTTTTGTTCAACATTTTTACATCAATGCTCATAAGGAATATTGTTCTGTAGTTTTTTTTTTGTTGTTGTTGTTGTTTTTCCTTCTCCTTTTTTCTTTTTGTTGCTGTTATTGTTTTGTACCAAGGATTGAACTCAGGGGCACTTAACCACTGAGTCACATTCCCAGCCCTTTTTATTTTTATTTCTTGAGACAGGGTCTTGCTAAATTGCTTAGGGCCTCCCTAAATTGCTGAGGCTGGCTTTGAACTTGCATAAGATTATCCAGTCTCAGACTCCTGAGTAGCTGGGATTAAAGTAGTGCAGCATCAGGGTGTCCAGTTATTATTATTATTATTATTTTTTGGTAGTATTTTTTGTCTGGTGTCAAGGCAATTCTGGCCTCATTGAAGGAGTGAGGAAGTACTGCCTTCTCCTTAATTATTTGGAAGAGTTTGAGAAAAGGAGTGGCATAAGTTTTTTAAATGTTTGTTAGAATTCCCCAGTGACATCATCATGTTAGTAGGAATGTCCCCACTTTAATTCCTGATGCTCATAATCTGAGTTTCCTTTTCTCCTTTCCTTCCTTTCTTGTCAATGTAGCGAAAGGATTTTTTTCAGTTTTGTTGATCTGTCCAACATTTTGTTACCACCTGGCAGGGATGAACATGGCAGCTCCTTACTTGGCCTTTTCTAATATCATGATGCCCCCCGCTGGGTGTCTTGTTGGAGCCCAGCAAGGGTAGAAATCTAGGTAGACTGCTGGCCTTTGCTGGCTTGGGTAGGATGGGGCCATAGCGTTTTCTGTGCTTTTTTATTGAGATCAGACTGGTTATTTTCTAAAAGTTGTCTGTCATGCTAAGCTACTCCTTTCTTGGTCCTATGGCTCAAGAGAGCTGTTTATAATCTATGCCTATTGGTATTTCCATGTTGCTGCCTTCTTCTGTTCCAAGTCTGGGATAGAAGAAGCAAATAAAAAAGAAATAGAGGGAGCTCAACACCATCCTGTTTTTTGTTCCCAGGGTCCCCAGTTAGCTTGCCATCTTCCCTCCACCTATGTTTGTCTTTGTATAACTTACAGGGTTTTTATTTATACCTAGTGGGAAGAGCAGGGAAAGTTATGTCTATTCCATCTTTCTGGAAGCAGAAGTATATCCATGTGTTACATTGATAATCTAAAAAAAAAATAATTATTTTAAGAAAACAAAGAAAGTCTTACATTGCAGCTAGGGCTAGATGAGTAAATCAAGAGGTGCTTGTCTGATTGAATCCAGAGGCAGAAAGAATGCCATTCTTTGTTGAGCACATGCTAGGAGGATTGCAGCATTTGCCATCTGTAGTGATCTTCACCAAAAATCTTCGAGGCTGGCATCGTTCCTGTTTTAAAGTGAAGAATCCTGAGATACAGATAGTTCCAGATGATTTTCCAGTGTCATATCTGTGATGATTGAGACAGCAGGGACTCAAATCCTGCCCTGTCTTCATCCAGAACCTGCGCTATCAACCCTTGTGCCACTTCCTCTGTGGACTTCTTTCAGGAGAGGGAAGAGTGAACTATTTTGGTGCTGTCTTTGGAGAACAGGAAATGTGCTATGTGTCTGAGCGGTTTCCATCATCTCTGTTTCTGTAGAAAGCACTTAGGGGCCTCTTGAAGGGAATTATTTTTGCCTAGACTACCAATGGCATTTCTACAGAACTTGGGTTTTATATTACTTCCTTAAAACAACCTCAAAGTGTAGGTGGAAGCCAGACTCACTGTGGAGCAGATGGGGAATCTGTAGCCCAGAGAGGTGGAGTGACTTGTCTAGGACCATATGGCAGTTAATGCTGGAAGCAGAGCTGGGAAGCAGGTCTTCCCAATCAGGAACCACTGGGCCCTCCTCCCTGGCGCTGCCTCCAGCTTGGTCTCCGCACCATCACTTTGTTCTTACCAAGCAGAGCTCTGGTGCAGGCAAAGCCTGCTGCCCTTGAATCCGGGCCTCTCCTGCAGCAGCCTCCTGGCTTCACCAGCTTGCAGACTGAATCTGATGGAAACCTTATGTGGAACAAAAAAAAAAAAAACAAACCTGAAAACCAGGCCCATCTCAATATCTCCATCCACTGGATAAACATCTCCAAGACAGACACACAGGGAGGCCAGACGCCCTTCGCCAAGTTTTTAACCTAAAGTTTGGAAGCAGTTCGCATTTTCCATAGAGCAGTAAACTATTTTCATTCCTTTTACAGTGAATGACTCCTTATGGGGTGATAATTTACTTTTAACCTCTCTTTCAAGACCTGATGGTTTTGCCTTCTTGCCCGAAAGGAGTCTTTGGTTAAAAGAAAAGGCTCACTTCTTGTAGTTTTTCTTCTTTCCCATCTTTTCTTTCTCTCCCTTTTGAAAGCCTGCTGTTTGTTTCAGATCTTTGGGAGCCTTTGGAGTCCTGCCTCTTTATTCGGAGCGAACTTGGCTCCTTCTTGGTGCCCCCATTCCTCTGCCGAATCTAATCTGACTGTTCTATTTATAATTCTTGAACAAGATGAATCTAGTCTTTGTGTTTTTTTTTTTTTTTCTGAGCAACAGCGTCCCCTCCCTAGGACTTGAGCCATTTAACCTCGGCAAGAATCTCTTTAATTTCTCTTCAATTTGCCAGAAAGCAGGCAGCTGAAACCCTATCAGGTCCTGGATCATATCAGACCTGCTTCAAACTGGCACCCTCCTCCACCCCCCAACCTCCTGGGAGTTGATTTAGGAACCCGCCTGTGCAGAGAATTCCCAGCAGCACTTAGGCGACGCCAGCGCAGTCTGGGAAGGGCCCCTCCCTGGAGGATGGAAGGGCTGTCAGACCGGAACCCTACCCAGTCCACTGGCCTCTGTACTCCCAGGCTCCTCGAGATGTACCTACATGTTGTGTGCTCTTACCCTGAAACTTGAGATTTATCAAATTATTTCTCCTGGAAACTACTGAGCCTATACTTCTTGTTTTATAGAGAAGAAGGAGACTAAAACAAGGGAACTGACTGATCCAAAGTCACATGGCTTAGTTCCTTGGGGATTCATGATATCAATTGAGTATGTCACATCCTACCTAACCCTCCCTGGATTAGCAAAGGTACTATTTTGATCTCACTTTCCTTGAAACTACCCCAATTAAATGGCGTCTTTTAGGTGAAATCAGCCTACTACAGTGAGATAGGCATGCCAATGTTTATAGCAGTGCAATTCACTCTAGCCAAATTGTGGAACCAGCCCAGGTGCCCAGATGAATGGATAAATGAAATGTGGTATAGCTGTACAGTATGGAGTTTTACTCAGACATAAAAAGAATGCAATGGCATCTGCTGGTGAGTGGAGAGAAATGGAGAACCTAAGCTAAGGGAACTAAGCCAGATTCGGAAAGTCAAGGATTGAATGTTTTCTCTCATATGTGGAAGGTACAGCAAAATAAGGAAAATTTTAAAAGAGGTTGGGGCAGGGGGGATCCTATGAAAATAGATGGGAGATCAATGAAGTAGAGGAAGAGGAATTGGGGGGTGGGGCAGGAAGAAGAAATGAGAAAAGGGAGGAATCACCGAATGAAATTGACCAAATGAATTGACCAAATTATGCTAGGTATATTTGTGAATATACTACAGTGAATTTCACCTTCAGGTATATCTATAAAGCACCAATTTTAAAAGTAAATAAATAAATAGAAGGATGTCCAGTAGAAGAGAAGAAGAGAAACAGAGGAAGCAAGGAGGAGAGGGAAATAGGATGTATCAGGGAATGAAATGGAGAAAATTATATTCCATGCATGGATGATTATGTCAAAATGAACCCCAATATCATGTATAACAACAGTGCACTAATAAAAACATTTAGAAAAATAAATGTAGTATTTTGTGTGTCTCTTCTGTTGTCTCTCCTCCTTCCCTGTCTCCCATTCCTCCTTTTTGCCCAGTTCTCTTTCCTACATCCACGACAGCTCTCTGTTCACAGGGGGTCTCAACAGCTTTCCTGTAGGTAACTTCTCCAGTTAGGGTTTGAGAATGACGGACGGCATGAGCTCCGGAGGGCCAAGTCCAGAGTGGGCAGATGGCTGAGTCCACTGTACTGTCTAGAGCTGTGAATCTGCTTTCTCAGGTGGCACAGTGAGTTAGTGATCTGTCAGGATTATAGTCCGAGATTCTCTTTTGTTCCTGTCCAGCACGTTTTATTCTACTCAAAGTTCCATCTGCTCCATGTAGTTCCTGATTTTGACCTGGGTCTGGAATGTGCATTTAGACAATTTATTTTAGCTGGGGCTCACCCTGACCCCCCCACACCCTGATGTTCATGTGTGGTAGGAGGATGTTCTAGCCTGCCCTTAGATACAACACCATTTTAACCTCATTTGCTATGAGCTTCCTTGTAAAATTAAAGAAGAGAGGGCCAAAATATTTACCTTGACCTCACTAACACAACAGGATCTGCTTTTCTAGCAAGATAAACTAAGATAGTCTGTTAAGTTTTTAAGGGCCAGGAATCGGTGTGTTTAGCTGGACACCTAGAAGCACATTTACCATTCAAAGCTACTGAATTCACATTTGAACATGACACAAATGCTATTTTAAGCCATGGCTAACTCTGTGTAACTCCTACTGAGATCCAGGCGGAGGAAAGTCTGTGATCAGTGGCTTCCTAAGCTGTGACTCTATCCATGTCTTTGTCTCAGTCTTTCCATGACAAACCTTTTGCTTCTGGTTCCAAATGCTTTGGGGCGGAGTTGAGAGAATGATACAGTGGACTCTCTGGAAAGCACTACATGAGAGGAAATGGACAATGAAGAGGTCATGATGTAGACTCCTTTACTTCCAGTCAAGGAAAGCCTAGTGGTCAGTTAAGGATATGAACACTTATTTGGTACAGGGAGAGACAGGGAATATTGCTCTTGGAGATTCAGCGAGTACCAATGTGCGACATTCTTCTCTTTTAATCTGCACAGCATCTCTGGTGGCCACGTATTGTTATTCCATTTTAATAACAGGAAAATTAAAGTTGAGAAAGTTGTAACGAGGCTACTCAGAGAACAAATGGTCTAAACAAGATTTAATCCAGCTCTCTGACTCTAAAACTAGCTACTAGTGTAAACACTCTTGTGGAATACATGTGTGAATATGTTTTTTTTTTCTTGTGGAATACATGTGTGAATTTCACAGTGTGTACATGCATCTTGTGTACAGAAATGGGTCAGGAAGAGTGCATCTCTTTAACATTGTTATACACTGCTGAATTGCTTTCCATAATGACTGTACTTACTTACATACTCCCCAACAAAGTTTAAGAATTATTCTTGCTCTATATTCTTGCCAACACTTAGTATAATCCAAAATTTTGTTTTCCCTGGTACCATATGTGTTCATTGTGTTTTTAATTTACATTTTTATTACAGTGTGAATGATTGTCTTATAAAGGTTTATTATTGCCTGTTCAGATTTTCATTGTGGATTATCTGTTCATAACTTTTGCCTTCCTATTTCAAAACTGTGTTTTCCACATCTAGTTGTTTTGTAAGAACTTGTATATACATTCGTAAATGTGCATATTCTGGATTCTAATCTTCCTATAATTATATAAATTCCAAATTATCTTCTTGCAATCTGTGATTTCAATTTTTTTAATGATCCCTTAAAAAAAGATACAAATGGTTTCATTAAGGTAAAACTTGCACACCAATATTTACTTATAGTAAATGTAGAGATGGTTGTGTGTGTGTTAGTAAATTCACATGATTGGGTAACCACTGTCACAATCCAGTTTGAAAATAATTGTCATCACCCCAATCTTGCTCAGTTCAGTCTCTCTGCTTCTGCTCCCATACCCAGTCAACCACTGATTTGCTCTGGGTTGCTAATGTTGCCTTTTCTAGAAATGTCATATAAATGGAGGCTACTGCATACCACAGTATGTAGTTTTTGTGTCTGACTTCTTTCATTTAGCACGGTATTTCAGAATTTCATCCATGATGTTGCATAAGGTTTTGTTCCTTTTAATTGTCAAATGTTTTTCTGTCGTGTGGTTATTATGCTTATCTCTGTATTAGTTGATGGCTACTTACGTGGTTTCTAACTTTTGAGTATCGTAAACAAATTTTGGAGTTGATATATATGATGATTTTGGGGGAAGCAATACATAGAGTTGGCTTGTTCGGTAGCATATTAATTCTATGCTTAACTTTTAAAGAAACCACCCGAATATTTTTTTGAAAATGAGTTTTTCATCTCTACCAGCAGTTCTTTTTTTTATGGGAAAATTATTTAAATAGATATTTTACCCAAGAAGATACAAGAATGGCTAATAAGAACACAAAAAGACACCCAACATCATTAGACAATAAGAAAATGTTAATTAAAACTCTAATATAATAAAAATAAATACTCAGTAAAATGAATATAATCAAAAAGTAACAATGCCAAGTGTTGCTGAGGATGCGGAGAAACCATTTCCCCTAAGATATTTAGTCACTAAAGTATCTGCTTAAGTATTTTATTTCTATCCCAGCTTGCTAACCCTTGTGTCTGCATAGCTAAGTGGTCAGCTAGGGATTTGGTAGAGATTGTGCTTAGTTTGGCAGGGCTTTGACTCTGTGCTGATTGATGGGTGTGTGAGTTGGGAAATCATTTAGACCTGCAACCAGTTCTCAAGTCTCCCTTGGCTTTCTTGGGTCTTCCTTGCACAGGCCTATTCTCTAATCAGAAAGGTATGTGTAGAGAGTTTATTTCAACTCTTCTATGACTTTTTTTTATTTCTGTGGTCTTCCCATTAAATTTATGACTGGTCTATCACCACAACTGAAGCTGTAGTCTTAGCCTAGCAAGATGTGGTAGGTTTTCTCCATTCATTTACTGCAGAACTCACTGTTTTCCTCTGAAAAGGCCCTGGGGTTTTATTCCTCACCTTGTTCTTCCAGTCTCCATGATGACTTGAGCTGGGTTTCATTGGCGGCAAAGGTTCTGATTTTGGAGCTTGCCCAGGACGGGCATAACTATAGTTTTTGGTAATCAAGCTGGAGCAAGGGATGAGCTTCAGACAAGAAGACCAGTCTCTTGTTGTCCTTACCCAAAGCTCCAGTAGCATTTAAGGAATAAATGGTCCCCAATTTATTATCAGTCTTTAATTGATTTTCAAAGTCTTGAAGTAGTGGATTGTGATAATTGTATCTAACATTACATTTATTTTCATAGAGTTGTCTCTTTCATCCTACCAAACCCAAAGTCTCTCTGGTTAAATCTTTTGGTGCACAAAATATTTTAATACAGCCAAATTTGTCACTATTTTCTTTTACGGTGCTATGGTTTAAATGCTTGCATGCCCTTAAACATTCACGTTGAAACTTAATCCCTGATGCAACAATATTGGGAGGTATGGCTTTTGGGAGTTGATTATATCATGAGGGCCCCACTGTCATAAGTGGGATTAGGTACCCTAATAAAAGGGCTTGAATTACAGAGTTCACCCCTTTGCTCTTCTGTTTTCTGCCATGTGAAGTCATTGTATTATCCCCTCTGAGAACACAGCATTGAGGGTACCATCTTGAAGGTACTGGGTCTTCACCAGCTGGTACTATGATATTGAACTTCCCAGCTTCCAGAACTGTTTAAACTTTCAGTGGTGATATAAGCCTGTTGATTATTGAATGGGTGATCTTCTTCAAGGACTCTATTAGGGTGGGAGTAGTGGAATGGAGCTTGTGCTAAAGAGAGTAGAAAAGAGAAAGGGAAAGAATTTAGCAAATCTCAGATTCTGAAAGTGAGAACTTGAACACGAGTGCTATCACAAACTAAGAGACAAAAGAGGATATAGAACTGCTCAAGGTGAAAGCTAATAAAGAGCTGAAACATGGATTTGAAGTGTTGAAGTAGGTAGTGGAACTGTATGGTAGGCAATTAAGAGTTCAATTTAGAAATTGAGAAGTTACAACTGGAGAAACCGCCATGAGAACTATGTCCTTATAATCAAAATTATGAAGAAGGATGAGATGATCAACTGTGATGAGTGAAAGAGGATAAAGGATGGAGGGTGATGGCCATGATGGGACAGAGGAGGACAACAAAGAGAAAAGGAACAAAGGTCACAATTTTCTGAGCAGGGTCTCACAGTCAGAGGTGACAGATGGGGTCTGGAACCTCCTCATTTAGTTCACACATTTGAGAAAAGGGATTATAGCATTTCTCAAAAGAAATACTCTGAAAAACACTGCCTCCCAAGACCCAGAAAAACCCATCCTAGCCCTCTAGATCAAAGTCAGTCAGATACGTCTGTCATCCACTGGCTTCAAGCTTATTTGTCTTTTCAGTTATTAATCCAATCTCATGAAAAAAAATCAGTTTCAGTGTGACTTTGAACTCAGACAGTCAAAGAAATAATCAAACACAGACTGTCTGTTTTTCAACACAAGTATCCTATAGGTTAAGACTTTTTAGCTTCATTGTGTATAAATTGGTATGTAGTGTGTGTTGTCTTCTTTGACATCAATGTGTCATTGATGTACATCACTCAGTTAATACAGGCACAAGATATTTCAAAGTGAAAAGAGATGGCAGAAAGCATCTTTCTCACTTCATAGAAGAGAATGCTCAGGACCAGAGAGGTGAGTTGGAGGCAGAGGTTGCACTGGAGCCCAGATCCCTTGACCTGGAGCCTTCATGACCCAGAGACTCCCAAGAATCAACAAATGAATCCCTTTCACCTATGACAACACTCTGTTACTGAATTAATAACCTGTTTGTTTTATTGATGGTTATTTTCTTAGTTATGAGTCTTTGTTTATCCAAGTGGCAAGTGCTGGTGCCTATGAATAGACTGCGGTGAATTTTTTTTTTTAAGTTGTGTTTTTCATGTGTGAAAATACTCTTTGGATATTTTGAGGGACCATAATGGTGATAGATAAATGAGTGTACCCTTAGTGTACACACAGAAATGTCAGTGGAGTCAGGATCCATTAGTTTGTGGTAAGTGATTCACCGTATGAGTCCTGCACCATATGGACCAACTACCTTTAACTTATCTCTTCTGAACCAAGAAATTACAGTCTTTAAAAAATATTTAAACTAACATTTGAATAGTTCATTGTGTTTACTAAAGTGGAAGCTGTTGACATCTGCTTTTCTTTTATTCATAAATATAAGTGGATGCCTACTGTGTGCCAGGTTCTAGTGTCTGTGGCAGTAGGTAAAACACACAAAGTCCTTGCCTTCAAGAGACATGCATTATTGCATCAGGGAGACAGACAATAAACACACAAATAAATAAATGACACATTTTTAAGATAGTGACAAGGGCAGTTATATAGATAGTGACAGACAAGAGGTAACTCTTTTCCCCCCCACCTGGTACTGGGAATTGAACCCAGGGTTACTTTACCACTGACCTATATCCCTAGCCCTTTTTACTTTTGAGAAAAAGTCCAAAGGCCAGAGGCTGGCAAACTTGTGATCCTCCTGCCTCAGCCTCCCCAGTCACTAGGATTATAAGGTGTGCTACTGCATCCTGCTAAGGAGAGATGTTGCAGGTCAGGTTCCCCGAAAAACTGACTCTGAGGTAGTTTAGCATATAGAGAGTTCATTGTGGAGCTCTTTCAGAGTTGAGTCCTTGGCGAACTGTAGGGGATAGGACTGGTGGAAGAAGTTGGACTGTTATGGAGTCACACACAGCAAAGCCTCAGCCTCCATGTTAGTCAGCTTTGCATTGCTGTGACCAAAATACTCTACAAGAAAAACCTAAAGGATGAACAGTTCATTTTGATTCACAGTCCCAAAGTTTAGTCCACGGGGCTGAGTCCATTGTGCTGGGACCCAGGAACAGCAGAACATCATACTGGAAAGGTGTGGTGGACGAGCTTTGCTCCACTCATGGCAGCCAAGAAACAGAGGGGGTGGGTAGGTGGGGGAGAGGCCACAGGGAAGGTGAACTCTTCCAGGGTGTGCTTCCAGGGACTTACCTCCTCCAGCATGCCCCGCCTGCCTACATCTACAACCTGTTAGTCCATTCAAACTAGGACAAACTGATTAGGTTACACATCTCATAGTTGACTCATTTCACCTCTGAATATTCCTGCATTAACATAGGAGCTTTGGTGGAACACTTCATATCCAAATATAACAGCCTCCAAAGCCACAGAGATGTTTGGATCTTGGATAGTCCTGCAGAGAATCCTGAGATGGGGCTAGAGGGCAACTTTTAAACTGAGAGGCTGCGTTGAAGGATGAGGGGGAGATCTTTGCAGAGGTGGACAGCTGAAGACAATCTAGGGAGGGTGCCCAACTGTGGGGGAATGATGCTACATTCCTGAAAGGGGGGATCTGAGTAACATACTGGAGTCTCCACTATAGCCTCATGAACAGAAAGTATTTGGGCTGAGATGTGGATGACATGGTCCTATTTAATACTGGGGTTGATACTGTTATTATCTCCATTTTGTATTCCTGTTTACCTCTCATCAACTCAAAGAGGTAAAGTGACTTTCTCCAAGTCATATAGCTTCCAGGAAGCAAAACTTCGTGTCTCTGAGCGCAGGGGATTTCTAGTATGACCTGGGTAGACCTTGTTCCATTTATGCTTGGACTTGTGAAAGTGCTGAGAACTTGCATTTTTGTAAACATTTTCATAAAAGATTTGGGCACGTTGCCAGCATTCTATGGGGGTCAAGTTCTTTGTGTTTCACAGTATAGTACAAGGACAGAAAGCCCAGGCAAAGACGTTTGCATCTTTGTTCAGATAAGTGATTAGATATATTTCTACCAAATAGAGCTTTAGATTTTTAAACAGTTTTCAAATAATATGCTGACAATGTAACTAAAGGAAAAACAAGCAGAATGAATTTCACTGGATGTTACTTGTTCCAAAAGTCAAAAGGCTAACCGCAGCCATGCCAAACATCTGCAAGTGTTTTTAGCCTTCTAATTCTTAATCTTCCTTTGAATTCAGGTATGAGTGGGGAGTACCAGGGTGCCCTGATCCTGGTAGTCAATTGCTCAAAGTTCGAGCCTTGCCTGGTGCTCAACCTTTGACCCGTTAGGCTCATCTCCTGGCCAGGCTGAGCCTCTGTCAGACGACGTGTTCCATCTCACGTTCCTCTGTAGTTTTAAAAGTGCTTTTGTGTGATGGCTTCATTCAATCCTTATAGAAACACCGGGAAGTGTGGATCTGTATTCTCCTTTCACTGATAAAGGATCCAAAACCCCGAGAAGTTAAGTGACTCAGGTGTATTCTTTGAACTCAAGTCTTTTGGCCACAAGATCACATGTTCTTCCCATGATCTCTCCACTCACAGGGCCTGGGGTGGGGGTAGGGGGCTTCTTGGGGGTGAGAGCAGGGAATGTGTGGGAATCAAGAGGACATAGACATGAGGCGGACAGGGCAGATTCTATTTTCAAGACTTGGGGCAAGTCAGGTAACTTCCTGAGACCTTGGTTTTGTTATTGAAGTGGTAGGTCTGAAGTAGCTTGTGTTTTAGGACTTTCCTCTGCTTTAAGCTGCTCTGGGTTTAAGGGAAGCAGCAACAATGACAACAACAAACAGCCACGCTCTCCCAGGTCTATAACCATAGCGACACCACACCGTGGCTCCCTCCTTTGGATTTTCTCCGGTAACTGGAGTACCTTCATTTTGAACACTCCACTGCGCAGGTAAGCTGCTACCAATATCACTGTTTCACACATAATGGCGAACAGACTGAAGAGATCAAATTAAATCCATTTCCACTTTAGGATGGGAAATCTGTTTGGAACAATCAAGCGGGTTTGGAGCAGCAGGCATGGGTTTTCAATTGCCATCAAATGGTAAATTGCTTAATGTCAATTGGCAGTAAGTGGACCAATTTGTACCCAATTAATACACCATGGTTGGAAAGAAAGAAAACAATTTCATTTAGCTAGATTGTTCTTCTCTAGGTTCTTCCTGCGTGGAGCTCCAAACAGTCTGCTGACATTCTCTCTCATCCCATCAATCCCCTGCCTGTTGTGAGTACGTCTCTCTTGTTGGAAAAACGGACTTGCAGCAGCTTAGCTTTTCACATGTTTCAGAGTTCCACTTATGTCATGGCTGCTCCAGGTCCCCAAATGGAACACAGTGGTATAAAAAAGGGAACGCAGCTTCAGAAGCATTTTGTTTCCAACCAGAGCTCAGCTTTGGCCCTGGACAAAGCTGGTTTACCAGCCATGAGATGAGTTACTGGGCCAAGCCTCTGGAAGAAGTTGCCAGGAAGACTCATGCAGGAGAAGGCAAGGGATCGTAACAGGGTTGGTGTGACAAGTCATATGTATGAAGACCTCAGTGACTCCATAAGATCTGGAAGCCCCCTGACAATGACAAACCAGCACAGAGGAAGCAGGTCCCCATCACTGCCAGCTGAATGTTGGCACGCCAAAGCTCAGCTCACTCCACGCTGAGAGACCGCCCAACTTGAAAGATACCCTGTGAGCCTACACAGGCCAGTGGGAGCAGGATGAGGAGAGAGTAGCTTCATTTTCACGTACATAGATTTATGCTCCCTTTGGTTGGTAATTTACATTTATATAGACTTTTCAGACTCTGGGTTCTAAAATGACTTTGCTGGTTTACGTGTACAGGGCACCGCTTTGTATGAGCTGTTGGCTCTGTATACATAAACAAAACCTGACCATCTGTACTTAAGTGACAGCATGTGGCTCAGTTTAAACTTGGTCATTTAAAGCCATATCATACTTGAATGAATTTCCCTAAGCTGCTGCTTCTTCTTCTTTTTTTTTAAGGATACATAACCATGGTGTATGGTCCCTCCTGAGGAACTCTTTCATCTGACTCCAATGTGAAGCAAGATGACTCTGTCACTGTACTTCCTCCATGATTGATGTATGAATATAGATAGATGCCAGGTGACTGATAAAAATACAGGTGATGACTCTCTCCTTCAATCTAAGTCTAAAATATACCTTCTACCACTTTCCATGCACTTGCCTAAAAAAAAATACTAGAGAAAAAGAGTATACAAGGAAATCATTTTTTGAATTATCAAGCTCTGTAAGGACATTGAAATCACTATCACTGAGGAGAACGGCAGCTTTGCACAGTTGGAAGGATTCTTCATCGGGTTGTGGCTCAGCGGTAGAGCTCTTGCCTAGCATGTTCGAGGCCCTGGGTCCGATTCTCAGTACCACATAAAAATAAATAAATAAAATAAAGGTATTGTGTTCAACTATGACTAAAAAATAAATATTAAAAATAAAAAGAAAGCCTGGAACTGTGCCAAGATGCTGTGAGTTAGGAGCAGTGAGATCTTAGTCATGTCACACTAAGCCTCAGTTTCCAAGTGTAAATTGGAGATATTCTGTTTGCTTAAGAGAGTTGTTAAGGATGGATGGACATCTGTCTGGGGCATCTGTCATCAATGACTGCCAGGGTCAATTTGGCCCTTGTAGTTGGCTAGGCTGAGACCCCTGCCTCTCCCATTTGGAGAGAATAGCTTTTCCAAGTAGGAAAACTGCTCTTCAATTACAATTATGCAAATAGACAGAGGACCTTAAATAGAACTACTCTGAGGATCAAATATGAAGTATATACATGAACCTTGCTACCTCCAAGAGGCCAGAGAAATGTATACAAATACCCATGTAAGAACACAATGAGCTTTGTTCTCTCTGGAGCATGATTTCCAGGACCAACTTGAAATTATTGCTAGAGGGATGGGATCTAGTTACTGAGTATAACGTGCTGTCTCTTTATGAACTTGAAAGATACTCAGAAATACCTAATATTTATTATCACGGTCTCCCTTGTGTTAGAATAACCTGTACATGTGCTACACTGTGGATTGAGCTAGCATTTCCATCTCAGTATTATTGACATTTTAGATGGGATAATTCTTTGGGGTTGGAGACAGTCCTGTGCATTGTAGAAAATTTAACAGCATCCCTGGTCTCCATCTACCACACACCAGTAGGAATTTTCCTTAGTAGTGATAATAAAAAAATGTTTGCAGTTATTGTCAATGTCCCCTGGATGCAAAATCATGCCTGGTTGAGAATGATTCACTTATATCATGGGCTTCACCAAACAAGTTCTACTTTTTTATAAAAGTTGTACCGTGTACCAACTTAGTTTATCATTTAGCCCCAGTAAGTGCTCAATATAAAAATGACTGGGTGAAAATTCAAATAAACAATGAAGTTTCACTTTGGTGCAAGAGCCACCTCCTGCCAACTTTTAGAACTTGGTTAAGGGGGCCAAACTGAAAAGTGGATGAAGCATATTGTAATTGTTAAGCAGGCCCCCAGGCTCAATGAGGGAGCACTTTTTTTTGAGGATATATATTTATATATGTATATATGTATATGTACCTCTTCAGGAGGTTCTTTAGCTAAAGCAGAAAAGTGTTTGCTTTTTCAAGCTATTATTTCTCTGCAAAACGCCTTGAAAGGGTGATTATATATATATATATATTTTTTTTTTCCACAGCATGTATAGGTGCAGATTTAAAAGTGGTAATTGAAGCCATCTCAGATTGCTGCATGGTTGCCCAAGTACACTGGAATTGAAAGGGCTCAGGAATCATTTGTCCCTGTCTGCTCCTTTTCATATCCTTCATTTATTGTCATCCTCTTTACCCGGAGATTTGCTCACAATGTAATTTTCTGATTATTTTTGGGTCCCTGAACTTTTCATGTTTTGGGTTCCTGGCAGCCTTCCTGAGAAATCTATAGGGGCTGTCATTGTGCTGGTGGCTAGTGACTGACTCCTACTGTGCCTGCAGATTCAGGCAGGCAGACAAGGAAAGGAGCTAGGTGGTGTTTAGTGATTCTAATGGATAAGGGGCCACTGACTGACCGGAGCCACTGATCTTCTGTGTTGCTAGTGGATTAGAAGGAGCAGCCCTTCCCAGAGGCTCTAGACACAAGCACATCCTCCGAGTGTGCCCAGCTGGCCTCGGAGCACATCCCCTCCCTGTAAGTAAAGTTTGTGCTCCCAGAAGGTGGGAATTCTCTCCAGGAGTTTCTTTAGCTAAAGCAGAAAGTGTTTGCTCTTTCAAGCTATCATGGTTTTTCTCTGCAAAATGCCTTGAAAGGGTGATTAATGTTAGTTGCTCCAATACCCTCTGTCTCATTTTCCTTGAACTCACCATAGTCAGAAACTTACCCACCTCACTTGACAGAAAATTGCTCTTGTCAAGGCCACCATGACCTGCCAGTTGCTAAATGCATGGTCAATTTGCATCCCCATCTCAATCTATCAGCAGCATTTAACTCAGGTGTTCATCCATCTTCTTTGAAATACTTTCTGCACTTGACTTTCAGGACTCTGTGTTCTCTCAGTTCTCCTTCTCCCTCCCAAGGCCATTCCTTCTCTGTGATCACTGATGGTCCTGCCTCATCTTCTCCCACCACTCCAGGACTCCATTCTTCAAAACTCTCTTTTCCTCTTCTCCCCTCTCATCTCCTTTCCTCTCCTCTCTTCTCTGCATTAGTCTCATGACTTTACATACTACTTGCTGGCAATTCATATATGTATGTAGCTGACTGAAATCTTTCCTGAACTCCAATATATTATGTCCAATGGCCTACTCGATTGACATCTCTACTTGGATGACTAAGAGGATCCCATACTTATCACCTTTGTAACTAAACTCCAGATCTCTCTCTTCCCAAAATTACTCCCATATTCTTCTCCATTTCAGTGAGTATCAACCCTTTTCTACCAGTTGCCCAGGCCAAAGCCCTTGGAGTTACTTCTCTAACTCCATATCTAATCCTTCAGCAATGTCTGTGGCTTTGCCTTCCAACATAAACCAGGAGCCCACTTACATCTTACCAGCCTCACCACTAACCTCCTTGGATGACATCTCCAGCAGCCTGGATGGTTGTGGTGGCCTCCCTATTCGCTTCTATGCCGCATCCCGTCCACCAGTCCACCACTCCAGCCATCTCCTAGTCTATTTCCAACAGAGCAGCTCATCACTCTCCAGCTCCACATTCTCCAAATGGGGATCTTATTCAGAGTAAAATCCCAGGGCCTCCCTGTGTCTGTATTTCCTACTGCTGGGCTGCTGCTATTCCTGCAATCTCACCTTTTGCTATGGGTCCCAGCACATCTATGCTCACTCCCCTCCTGCTACATGGTTCTCCTTGTTATATTTTCTTCCACCAACACACCAAGGATGCCACAAAGCCTTTGCTGTTCTTTTTGCCTGGAATTCTTTTTCCTCATCTATTTTCATGGGTCACCTATTCACCTCCTTCAAGTCCAATTGTCATTTCTTCTAAACAGAATTCCCTAACCATCCCATCTAAAGTACCGATTTCCCCATCATTCTCCTGATTCCTTTATATCCCTCAAGTCATATTTGTTATTTTTTTTAACCTTCTTATTCGGTTTTCACCCCTGTAATATCATCTCCATGAGTTTAAGAACCTCATCTTTTTCTGCCCTGCATCCCTAAAAAAAAAAAGTCAACAGCTCCTAGCCCATAGTTGGTACTCAATAATACTTGTCGAATGCATGAATGAATCTGTATCTCCAGCTGTGAACATTCGACATGACAAAGTGGCCTCTGTCAACAAATTCCTGAAAGATTACACGATAGTAATGCTTCCTTATTAAAGTGAACCATCTGAGCTTCACAATGAGATTGCACATGTGCCATTTCTCTTTCTAGTATAAATGGGCTTTTTTTTTCTCCAGCTAAAAATGAGGGATTTAAGTTTGATGAACATTTCCAACTCTAGCATTCTGCTAATGTGTTAATTGTGCCAAGGTGTCTTTTTATCATGTTCAGCTGAATTCACTAAATATTGATTGTTCTTCACTACATGCCAGTGTCTCTGCTGGGAAATAGAAATGTGCACTGTCCTGCCCGCAAGATACTTAAAGACCTCTTTGGATGAAGAACACAGGCCACAATCCATGTTTTAAAAAATGTAAAAATATTGCGGGGTGTGGTGGCACATACCTGTAATCCCAGCAGCACAGGAGACTGAGGCAGGAGGATCAAGAGTTCAAAGACAGCCTCAGCAACAGCAAGGTGCTAAGCAATTCAGTGAGAGCCTGTCTCTAAATAAAATACAAAATAGGGCTGGGGATGTGGCTCAGTGGTCGAGTGCCCCTGAATTCGATTCCTAGTACCAAAAAAAAAAAAAAAGAAAAGTAAAAATATTGATAAATGCTAAAAAGTTTCTATTCCCATGTAGAGATAAGCCAAATGAGAGCACTGATGTCCTTGGGGAGATTGTGTGTCAACCTTAGGACCAGATAGATCCATTTGGCCAAAAAACACCCAGCATTAATGCTGTAAGGGAGCTGAAAATGAAGGACAGTGTGAATTCTGGAGTGAGTGCGATCATATCTTTAAAAGGATGCTGTGTCGTGAAAGAGGCCACAGCTGAGCTTGGCAGCTAGGAGAGTAGGGTCATGAGAACAAGGGGTATTTCCAGACAGAGAGAAGATGCATGTAAGTACAGGTATGTGAGTGGGAGACACCAAGATTTTTCTAGAAATGTCTGTGCCTAAGAGTAAATAGGACTAGAACAGGAATAGGATGGAAGTTGGAAACAGGGCCTGAAGGGGAAGCCAAATCATGTTTGGTAGCATTATTTGTTGTTGTTGTTTGTTGTACAACAGTACTGTTAAATAGTAAGTAGCCTTTTTGGTTTCGCAAAAAATAGAAAAACAATATTCCAAATCTCATGCTCCTCACTTGCTATGTGATGCCCATGCAAAAGATATTGGAATCATCAAAAAGAATTTATTTATAGCAATTTTGGGTTTATTTTCATGTTTCCTTTAATCTCTGGAAATTGATAATCCATGCAGCATTTATAAGACTTTCTATTAGCCACCCACCAGAACAACCTATTGCTCTCCCCTGATGGATAACAGAGTTTACTGTAAGTGCCTTTTCATGATCATGATGAAATTTCCCCATTCTTTCACTTTTCCCATAAAGCCCGCATCTGCTGACCTCCAGGGTTTGATAAAAGGTCTCTCTCATTAGCTCAAGCAGTTCAAGCTCTGTCTGAGCAGGATTCCAGTAAGGGTGGCTACAGACTGAATAACATTCTGTCTTTCCAAAAAAAAAAAAAAAACACAAAAAAACGTGGGCCTTGAATCCTTAAAGGAACACTGCATTTTGGTAGTCTGACACAGCTTATATATCTAGAGCTATTATAAACAATATAGCTCCAAATGCAGACCATTATGACAAAAATTTAGTGACCTGGTTTCCAAAAGAAAAAAAAAAAAGAATCTGACATTTACCTGTCTCCACCGTCCATTTTAACACAGTTTTATCATGATGTGGGTCACAAAGCAAGGGTCATCAAAATAGTCACAGGTTCAAAGAATTTCAGACCCAGGAGACATTAGTGGTTCTTTGTTTCAATTGCCCTGGTCTATAATTGAGGAAACTAAGGTCAGAAGAGGTTATAGTCTCACAAAGGTCTGTTAAGGGGAGAGCTTGAACTTGAAGGTGACTGCAGTTCTTTTCAAAAGGGTTGGTGATCAAGTCTCAGGGCTCCTCTGTGGGAAATTTTCCTCACTGGCTGGACTTTGGCTCCTATGTTTTCTAAGGGCCTCCACACATCTCACTGCTACTTTCAGGACAGGCCTCCCCTGCCTTAGTAGGCCTGTGTGTTAGGTCGGAGATGCAGGCGCAGGGAGTTTGCCTGTCTGTACTCTGGATTGCTGCAGCATGCCCGGTACTGTGTTGAAGCTCACGAATTTTAGTTCCTTTCATTTCTATTGCAGAATATATTTGATCAATTGAATTGATGTGGCTGAGGAAGAAGGTGGTCATTTACGGAGGGGGGTTCCAAGTGATTGTGTAACCCACCAAGTGTGAGAGATTGGAAGAAAACAAATATCAGGAGCGGAGGGGAGAGCAACTGAACAGAAAGACAAAGGATTGGGAAAACTGTCAGGAAAAGACCACACTTAAAGGCACAAAACCAGTTCCTGTTTAAATGCAAACATGAGTCCAGAGTGTGGCACATGTGTTCAGCCCGTGCAAGTGATTATGCAACTTAATTAAAAAGAGGGAGAGCAGGGGAGCCTGGGTCTAAATGGAAGTGGTCCCAGAGACTCCTCACAATCCCTTCCTTCCCTGCCAGCGTTTAGAGAAGGACACGGATTCCCCTTGTGCTGCTGCTGGAAGAAGAAGGTGGCATTATCCTGGAGTGGTCACAGGGAGGCAGCTTTCGCTGCAAAATCATTTGGGGACCTTCATCTCCCACACTTTGCAGGTTGGGTCAACTCCCATGAGATTAGCCCAGCAACTATCCAGGAGACCCAGTTCACTGCCGTTCTTTCATTGTTCCGTGGAAATCTCTCGAAAGTATTAATTCTACAGTCAACCAAGCCAGAGCCTCAGGGCAGCCCAGAGGCCCCTCTGCTTCCCTGGGGTTTGGCTGGTCTAGCAACACAGCCTGCAGTGAGACTTCCCTTCCTCTGCAGGTGCTCTGGAGGGAGCGGGAGAGCAGACAACTCAACTGCAAGCCATGGGGTTGCAGTGGCTTTGTCCCTGCTTCCCAAGCAAGCCCCATGGAACCTGGACAAGTTGGGGCTGGGGCCCAGACACCAGGGATGCTTGGGGGTTGTACCCATCAGAGTCCTTGGCACCAGGCCAGGCCAGAGCAGCCTGCTGCGTGCAGGAAATATTGAACATTCTGAGTCTTAAAGAGGGAACCTGGAACAGTTCCAAGATTACACTTAATACATCTGCTGGGAGCTACAGAGAAGGGAGACTGCGGGAATCTGCAAAAATAACCCTTGCAGGGCCAAGAGAACACAGCATCAGCAGGGCTCAGGTAACGAGTAAAAATAAAAATCATCTCTTAATTCCAGTTGCACATACAGTTTGCAAAGTTCATTCATAATGTCTGATCCGTTGATTCCTCTCCATGACTCAGAGGTAGGCAGGGAATATTATTTTAGGTTAAGTTGCTAGATCGTGCATCTGTGTCTCCTTCAGTATTAAACCTAGCAGGCTGTCCAGTGAATGGGCAAAGCTCTATCTTATAGGGGATGGTATTGACTCAGAATAGTTAAACTCATTGGAAAAGCACTTGACATCTTTCATGGTGCATTTACAACATGCTAGTCAAGATGTCAGACCCTGGGAAGACATGGCCCCCTCCCTTGAAGTGCTCAGCATGTAGAGGGGGAGATGGCCAGAAACAAGTAATCAGCTACCAGGTCATTATGCAATCTGATACATAATGCTATTTAAGATGATTGCAAAGGCCATGCAAGACAGAAAAGGGGCAGACTGACTCTGAGCAAGAGGAGGTGAGAGGGATTTGCCCAAAGGAGTAAGAAGCAGCTCTCAAATTGCCTTCCAGGTGTTCAGACTCCTCCTTTCTTTGTTTTACTTTTCCCAAACTAGGAAAGCAAGAGTCTCTTTCCAGTTTCTCTATTCCCTCTCCTCTCCCCTTGACTTGTTGCTAATTCATTCCTGAACCTCTCTGCCATCGTCAAAACTTTATCTTTCAACGTTAGCATATACTAACTGCTTAAATGAAAATAATTCAAGGGAAGGACATTTATGTAAATTGGGGATAGCAGATAAATTGTCAAAGGAGTACAATGGGAATACAGAGATGAGGAGCTTGAAGGCTCTAAGCTCTCTGGGGGTTTGAGTGAAATAAGGTGAATGGGGGAGAGGAAATAAGAAGAAATAAAACAGGTGACTGGGAATTGCTAGAGAAGCGCTGTCTTGACAATTTTGCTTTCCCTCCTCTAGTACATCAATATAAATACACCAGACATATATGCATGCACGCACACACACATATAAATATACACATGGATATACATACAGATATATGTATTTATACACTCACACACACAAACACCAACATCAACATAATCTTTAAATCTGTCACCAAAATGGGCTGCAACATTTTTATCCACGCTTCTTATACTAAACAATTCTGTAGTGATGTTTGCTTCATCTTTGAGCATGAGGCTTCATGTAGCTTGACAGCTGTGGGTTTCAAATTTTATTAAACTTCTGCCTTGTTCACAGTCTGATTTCTTTAAGACCTTATCTAATTGCCTTGGGCCACAGGGGCTACCACCTTGGCCATGTGCAAAGATATAAATTTCACCACATAATTGAGGGAAGGTAATAAACTAATGTATAATAAATAGCAAAGAATTTTGATGATCTGTGTCCTTGTGAAAGAAGAATAGCTCATAAGATTAATTATTACATGATACATGCTTGCATTATTTACAAGGTAGATGCCTGCACTTCTATCCACAGATGCTGTTGGGCATTTGGATATTGCTATGGTTTGGATATGGTTCGAATGTGTCCCACAAACGTTCATGTGTTGGAAGCTTGGTTCCTAATGTGGCAGTATGAAGAGGTGATGGAAACACTATGAAGTGGGTGTAGCAGGAGGTAATTAGGTCATTGGGAGCCATTGTTCTCAGAAGGGATTCATGCTGGTCTTGCAGAGTAACTTAGTTCCCCAGAGAGTGAGTTATAAAAAGAGCAATACCAGCCCCATCCTGCTCTCTTGTTTTCTGTCTTACCATATGATTTCTCTCTCTCACAGGAATTCTTGGTATTATGATGATGCCATTCTCCATGAGGCCTTACCAGAACTATGCAGAAGCCAGTGCTATACTTGTGAACCTTCATAACTGTAAGCTAAATAAACCTCTTTTCTTTACATATTATTCAGTCTCGGGTATTTTGTGATGGCAATGGAAAACTATTAATACAAATAAATTTCCAGAAACCCAGGCATTTCTAAATGTGTGCTGACATGGAGCACAAACCTCTGAGTTGGTGACTGAGAAATGTAATCTTCAGGAGACCACTGAGTCCCAGGTGCCCATAACCTAAGTGTGACAGTCATCTTTTCCCGGAAGGCTTCTGTGAATTCCCTGTCCTGTCTACTTGCTCTTCATTCACATCTCCAGAGGAATGTGAATTTACTAGTCTGTCTCACCCCAAAGGGATGGAAATACATTGAGGGAACCGATAGGGAAATCTTATTTATCATTTTACACCCAGATTTTTCTTGAATGAATGATAAATGAATGAAGTGACTTCCTACCATGGATCCAGTTTGGTGCTCTGCACAAAGAAAAAACACAATCAGTGCTTTATGGCATCTACTTATGAGTAAAGAGATTCAATCAGTTGTGTTGTAATACATGTTTTTTTATTTAATATCGCAAAAACCTACGAAGTTCTTTTTATATTGCTTCTCCTAGCCCAAGAGAGAAAATAGATAAAGACAATGAAGACCTTGAGGCACCAGAAGAAGGGGGTATAAATTCCGCATGTCTGCTGCTGCAGGAATGTGGCCCAGAGCCCATGGTTTGGATGTCAGTCCCACCTCCTCCCACCCACTCTGCAAACGTGCCTCCCCCTCTGCCTGGCCTTTCTCTTCAGGTTAGAAGGCTGCCCTACTATTTATATATGACAGGGTCTTTCTATGTAAATCCACATTCCATAAATCCCAAAGCTTTTCTTCTGTTTCAGGGTAAGAGGCTGAACAAGATATATGTCTTTTTTTTTGTAACTAGCAAATGGCTTTTTAAAATCGATCTACCTCTCCTAACAGCAGGTTTGTCTTCATGCAGACTTGGGGAGTCTGTGGCCTCTCTCTTGCAAGCTCTCTCTCTCTCTCCAGCAGCCCCTCCTGTGAGTTCAGAAAGCCGGCTTCCACTCCTCCACCTCTCTTTTTCCGCAGATTTATCTGATCTCGGCTGTGTTCATAAACCACCAGGTTCTCCTGAGCCCTGTACTTCCCGCCTGCTGTGGCTGGAATTTTATGGCGCTAATCAGATTTCGCTGGTTTTCCTCACACTGCGCCCTTCACCATCCACTCGACCCTCTTGACTCTTAGCCCCCACCCTCACCTTCATGGTGCGTGGGCCTATTAAATGGGGTCCAGTCCAATTTCTGGCACCCAATAAATCTAAATTTTCAAGCTTGGGAAGCCGGGCTCACCCACTGGCACCCAGATAAATGAGTCCTCCGTGAGAAACCTACACTGGTCATTACTCAAGGCTCTGTGAAACCCCCACACAGGGCTTCCTGCCTGAAGAAGTCCATGTCCCCTTAGCCCCTCACCCTCTGGGAAAGATAATGGCCCCCAGCTCAGGGGTGTGACTCCGTCTCTGCGCTCTCTCCTGTCCACAACCAAGCTCAGAGGGTTGGAGCCCCCAGGGCCGCACCCAGCAGGCTCCCACGTCACTCCTGCACCGCAGTGTCTTTGAAAGGAGACTTAATATCCAGCACACGTGCTTGCACCGCTCAGCTCCCGGGGCTCTGAGCATGGAGCTGAACAAAGAACCTCAGAGCCGAGGTTTCATTGTTCGCAAGGAGCACAACCAGTGAGGGCCCCTCTCCCCAGCCAGCAGGCAGGAATCCTCGCCTTTTGGGGGAGTACGGGTTCAACGCCCTAGATCTAGCTCTTCCATCTGATTGATGGCAGCCCTAAAACGGTCCATGAGGAGGGGTACAAGGAAGGTTGTTGAGACTGGGGACTTTTGAACCCCGGGGAACTGGTGGGAAGGAGGGGCCAAGAGTCGGGCCTGCTGGGAGGAAGCAGGGGTCAGGGGCTAGGTTTCATTCAGAAGCAAGATCTAGAGACCGCGTTCTGCTCTTGGGAATTTGGGGACTATTTGTATTTAATTATTTGTTATTTTGACTCGTGAAATTACCCCCTTTCAACTTTGCCAGCCTTCTGCTTTTGCACAATAAAAATTAATTACAATGAGCCTTTATGAACCATTCTTGTGTACAGCCGTCCAGAGACAGCTTCTCCTCTGGCCTCTCACTGTTCTACAGCTTAAAATCTGATTAGCGAGTGATAATTCCAGAAGATGAATGTCTCTAAAATAAAATATCTGTTTTGGGCTTCTATGGAAGGAACTGGAAACCAGTACGATATGGTAATGGTTAGCTTTATGTTTCGACTAAGCTGGGCTGTATGTAGTACCCAGTTATTTAATCAGACACGAATCCAGGTGTTGCTGTGAAGGCATTTTGTAAATGTGGTTAACAACTATGTCAGTTGGATTTTAAGTAGATTACCCTTGATGATGTGGGTGGGTCTCATCCAATCAGTTAAAAGTCTCATGAGGAAAAGCTGAGGTTTCTCTGAGAAGAAAAGACTTGTCTCCAGATTGCAACCTCATCCCTGCCTGAGTTTCCAGCCTGCTGGCCGCCCTACCAAGTCCCCACTTGCCAGCCCCCACAATTGTGTGAACCAATTTCATTTCTTGATACGTAAAGAAATCTCAATCTCTAAATCTCTGTATTTAGGTATTCTCGAATCTGTTTCTCTGGAGAACCCTGAATAAAAAAGGTATTTAGGAATCTTATGTTGAATCTGAATTGTTCATTGTGCAAGTACCTTTGGGGCAGGATGGTGGCTGATCTGGATTTTCCAAGCATGAAGCATTTGTGCTTTCATGTCACAGGAGCTTAATAAGTGTTCCACAATGTGACTAGAAACCCAAAGAACCCATCATGTTTTTCTCAACTTCGGCCACTGTACTTCCATCTCAGGGGGAAACATTTTCTCCTTTCTGTCCACAGCCCAGCTTGGGAGCCCAGCCTGGGAGCCCAGCCCTACCCAGGACCTTCCTATGTCATTGTCAAGCACCAAGACTCTCATCACCCTCTGTCTTTAAAGGCTGTCAAATGAACCATATCTTCCCCACAGACCTCACTGCAGGGGGTCCAAGTATAAAACTTACTACTGCCTCCCTCACAGTTGAATGTGGGATTCCTGATTCCTTAGGTTTTTGTTAGTTGTATCATTCTTAGTCTGGCTTATTTATTTATTTATTTATTTATTTATTTATTTATTGAAATTGTGAGCATTTTTTGACAATGTTTGAGGATGTTCCGATTTCTCATAGCTGATGGCTGGTGGACCCTCTGAGGGAATTCTAAGCTCTAATATTGTGGAAATAAATGTTTTATGGTTTCTGGGATCAGCCATTCCCAGTTTGGATCCTGGTTTTCATACAAGCTCTGGAAACCTGATGGAATCATGTAAATTTTCTAAGTCTCAGTTTTCTGGTTTATTAAATGGTGTAAAACTGATTTAGAGGAACATGTGAGGGAAAAATGAAGCACTTGATATAAGTTGGCTTCTTTTATAAAAGATGGCAACAAAATACACATTTCCCCTAATGAAATTCTCCTTGAAACTGTGAAATATAAAGCAGATAAGAATTACTTTGGTTTGCTCTAAAAACCCCTTCTTACTTGTGCACTAGAACTTCTACCTTTTTTCCTGTTTCTGCACATACCTTCAGCAATTCTCCCCTTGTCTCCTTTATCAACTGCTTTACTAGGTCCTGTTCTACTAGATCATCCCTATCAACTGAAAACACAGTGGAACAGCCCCCATCTTTCATCCAATTAGGCAAGCAACCAAAATCATCTTAGGGCTGATACTATCCCACTCTTCCTTTCCTCCTTACAGTAAAACTCACTGACAGAGTGGTCTGTACATTCTGTTTCCATCTTCTTTCTTGATGAATCCATATTTTTTCTTGTATCTTGAACCAAATCCACTTAGGTCTTTGTTCTCAATACTCTCTTGCCACTCTAGTTGAGGTTGCAAAAGATCTTCATGTTGCCCGAAATTACAGTTGATTCCCAGCCACCATCTTGCTTGGTCTACCAGTGATATTAGCTATGGTTGATCACATTTTGACCTTAAAGTAGTTCCTCCACCTGTTCCTGGGGAGTCACCTTTTCCTGGTTAACCCATGTCAAGGATGGTTCCTCTTCGGTCTTTTTTGTGTTGTTCTTCCTCAGACCCCTGACTTCTGAATTTTGGAGTATCCTAGGATTCAATCCTCAATTTACAAACAGTGGAGGTGGGAGGCTTAATCTGATCCTGTGGTTTTAAATTATATATACACACACACACACACACACACACACACACACACACACACAGAGTGATAACTCCTAATATAGATATGCATTTAGGTCCTATGTCTTGAAAGCCAGATCCATACAGTCACCTGCTTATTTGACATTTCAATGCTTGGATGTCCAACAGATACCCCAAATTAACCATGTCTAAAATTGACTCTTCATATTTTCCAGAAACCTGTTATTCTGAAGTTGTCTCCATTTCTACAAATGACCTTTCCATTCTACTATTTATTCATTTCTAAAACCTTGGGATCATCTCTGATAGCTCATTTCTTATCCCTCCCTACATCCAACCCAAGGACAATGCTACAGAGTTTATTTACAAGATTTATCCAAACTCTTACCACTTCCACTGCCACATAAATCTAGCCCAATTCAGCACTTTCTCAAGTGGATTGTTTTTCATTCTTCTAATGTCTACTTACTTCATCCTCCACTCAACATTATTCTCTCCACTGTCCTGAGCCATCCTCTTAAAGCATTAGTCATAGCATGTCTCTCCTCCACTCACACTGTGCCAGTAGCAAAGATTAATTTCTACCACTTTCCTTACCCACCCTTACCCCCGTATGATCATCTGGCTTCAAGCATCATCTCCTTCATGCTATTCCTCAAACACAGTGAAAGATGCATCTACCTCAGATGACATTTGCCTCCTGATATCCACATGAATCCCCTCAGATACCCATGGGGCTCACTCCCTCCCTTCAGAGAAGAGATCTTCTCAGAGATCTGAACCCCTGTCCTCTTCTCATAGCCTCCTGACCTTGCTTGGTCTTTTCATAGCACTTACCAATACCTATAATATTACATGCTCTTTTGTTTATTTGCCTATTGTCTATTCCTATAAAAATGTGAGCTCCATGACGGTGCTGGATCTGCCTCTTTTATTTGCTGTTGTATTCACTAGCACCAAACACAGAGCCCAGCACATTATAGACTCTCAATAATTGTTTGTTGAATAAGTGAATGAACCTATGAAGTCAAGCTGACAGCTCAAGATCCCATCCACTAGCCTTCATCCCTGGAGCTCCACAGATTGCTACCTCCCTGGAGATGGATTCTGTCTCATCATCTCAGGTCTTTGCTTTTGTATGGTAAGCATCTCTGGATCTTCCCACACTTTTTTAAAGCAAAATAGAGGTTCTGATGGTGCATCTGAGTCTTTTCATATACTTCAACGTGGTTTGTCTGAGTTGAGGAATTTAAACCCTTAAAATAACTTGTTTTCTGGATGCCTTTGGAGTTCAGCCTCACTGTAGCCACATTGGTTCCACCCAGGACATGAGTAAATGAGAGCTTCCTGACTAGTCAAAGATTGGAACTTTGAACTCAGAGGGTGGATTAGAATCTTGTTTCTTCCAGTTTCTTCATCTAGAAATTGTACGTAGCTCCTAATCCCATGCAACAAATATGAGAATTAATGTCTAGTAAGTGTTTAACACAGTGTCTTGCACATAGCAGACTCCTGATAAATTCCCTTGACTCTAATAAGTCTCCTTTACCCTTCCTGTCTTGTCTTAGGCTTATACCTATGGCTTCAAGAGTGAGTCTACTCTTTCCATCTTGTTCTTTCTCCATGTGAAGCTTTGGAAAAGCTCTGCTTGTGTAAAATATCTTGCACATGCGAGACCAACTGAGAAAAGATAAATGAGTTTTCCAAAGCACCTGTATACACAAAGTCTGAAATTGCAATAAGAGAGATTTGGCAGTCCATCTAAAGTAAGTTCAAATGGTAAAAATAACTTAAAAGCTCGAAGAGAGTATAACCTACTTTGAATCACTTGTCATTGTGTTTAAAGACCAGGATGAATTAGGTGTGTAGATGACTTAAGTGTACTTTCGTTAGGAAGAGGTGGTACTTCAGTGTACTATGATTTGAAAGAGGTGGCTAATAAAGAAGCCCTCCAGAAACAGTCAGTGTATCACCTTGGAGCAGTTTGGAGCCTATACACACAATAGATGCAAAAGCATTTCCTATAAAGTCTGTTTAAAGGAAACTGGGTGGTGGTCAGGGGGCCGAGGACAGGCAGCACAGTCAAATGGGGCAGTTGAGGGGAGTTCAACGAGGGGGTTGTTTAAAGCTGTTGAAGCAACTGGGATTGGGGGTGGAGTGTGGAGTGGGTAACAATCCAAAGCTGAGGACTCTGCCCACATGGTCCTGAGGGAGAAGGAACCATCCTCCACCTGGAAAGAGGAGCTGGCTTTAGGAGAGAGCTGCCTGAAATGTAGTTTCTTCTCTCTCTCTCCCCCACAGACAGACAGACACACACACGCACACGCACACACACGCATGCACACGTATGCACATGTATGCACACACACCAAACCTGGGGACTAAATACCCCTTGCCCTCCTGTCTACAACTAATGCCTCCCTTTGGCAGAACCCAGGTGGACCCTGCCCTTGACGAGCTCACAGAGGTCGGCCTCCAGGGGCCCATGGCAGGGTGATGAGGTGGAGGGAGGGGCTGAAGGAGCCAATGGGGGCTATCCAGCAGGTTTGCTTTGTAATGAGGAATATTGACAAAGAAAAGGGTTAGGACTTTTCCAAAAGTTTTTTTTTTTAATGTTTGAAATCTCTCATGATACATATGTATTACTTTTAAAAATTGTTTTAATCTTAAAGGCTTTTTAAAAATGTTTCTGGAATTATGTACTTTTCCCTCTGTTTTGCTTTTCTATATTAAAAAGGTAACATTGTTCTTTAACCGTCAACTGGGGGACCATGTGATGTCATTCCCATGAGTTAGGACAGGCTGATTCAGAGTATGGTGACAGAAGTCAGTATAGTGGTGATCCCTGGGAAAGGGATGGTGACTGATTGCAAAGGGCCCAGAGAGGCTTTCTAGGAAACATTCTGGATCTTGAACTCTGTTGTGCTTACGTGGGCATCTGTACTGGTGAAAATTCTTTGAGCATTGAGCTATGCACTGAAGATTCATGTATTTTATTGTATGTAAATTGTGCCTCTAGACAAAGGAAGAGAACATAGTAAGGCGATGTCCTTAGAAGTGCAATGTTTGCATGCAATATTTTTACATGTTTATACAATCTACAGGATCATTTGTAGACCAGATCTGCATTGTCTTATCTGCCCTCTCTATGCTTGTAACCAGCACTCAGTTTTTCAAGGAGCCAAGACAAGGGAGGGGTATAGACTCATCTCGGTGAAAACTATAGACAATTACCCTGAGTTGAAAATAAACATAATAAAACTATAGAAGTCTAATTTTTGCAACTTGAGAGGGTTTTTCTGCAGCTATTCACTTCTAATCACTCTTACCTAATAAATGAATAGAATAGCTAATGTGATTAGACTAATTCACTATTCATCAAGAATATTAAATGAATAGAATATTTTGCATTTCACCAGTCACACATCTTGAGTATTTACCTGATATTACAATCAGACATGTGTTAGATTTTCTCTCTACTTCTGGGCCATAGCTCATGGATAATTATAGTGTTTAATTAGCCCCACACAGCATTTGGCTCTCCGGTGTGGATGGAAATTACAGGATGCAGAAAGAACAAATCAAAGGCTGCAAAGGAAAGTGGCCGTTTGCTATATTCCCACGGAAGCATTAGCAGGGGCCATGGGCAGTGCAGGGTAAATTGTGTTATTCCACTTGAATAGAGAAGAAGTTGCTTTTCATCGAGATTTTTAAAGTACAATGTTTTTGAAACACAGCTAGTGAGCATGAAATGGAAAATAGTAGAGTTGAGTCTGCTTAAAAGTGGATTCTCTCCCCATGACCATTCCTGACTTCCTCTTTCATCTGATGAAATCCTAGACTCCCTAGTTGGTTGGGAGCTGCCCATAAGCAAAGTGGACAGATGACCATTGTCTTAAGCCATTGAGTCATCAGGCAAACTGCTTCTGAGGCCCTCAGTTTGGAAATGCAATAAAGCAATCTGCTGGTTAAATGCCTGACTTCCCAATTTAAAGCCGTGATTTGAATCAACACAATCCCATCTTATGAACATCTATGAACATCTTCTCTGGGTAGGACATAGTGTTAAGGCTAAGGAAGATAGAAAGATAAGACAATACCATATCCTGAAAAATGTGGGAAGAGAAAGGGGTAGAAAGTACACAATGAAAGCCACGTCTGGAAGGTCTAAGACAAAGATTCCCACACCTGGCATAGGTGCTTTTGGAAATATTTGGTGATGAAAATGATGTTTCAGGTGGTTCTTTGAAAAGTAGAGGTGAGGCTAGGCCAAGAAGAGAGCCATGGGGAAAAAAGATGTGGAAGCGGGAATCTAGTTTGGCTTGTGGAAGAAAAAGGATCAGGAGGCTGAGAGCATCTTGTGGCTCCCACCAGTGAACACTATCCTTGGCTGAAACTCACTCTCCAGCCCTTGACATGAAAGAAAATGGTAGCTCATTTGAATGAATGCCTTTCTTCCATAAAAGCCTGCCTTTTTTCTCACCTTGATGTCATGTGAGTGAATTTGCTCATGTTCTAAAGAGAGTTATAAGGTTATCTTAAGTTTTCTCCTTCCCACCTTTGCATTTTCTACTGGAAACTACCATGTGAAGAAAATCCATGTTCTGTGATGGATAAGTGATTGTACATCTTTTTTTTTTCTTGGTACTGAAGATTTACCCAGGGGTGCTTAACTACTGAGTCACATCCCCAGTTCTTTTTTATATTAGAGACAAGGTCTTGCTGAGTTTCTAAGTGCCTCACTAATCTGCCGAGGCTGGCTTTGAACTCTCGATCCTCCTACTTCAGCCTCCCAAGTTGCTGGGATTACAGGTGGGCACCACTGCACCCAGCTGTGATTGGACATCTTTTGTTCATTCAGCAAAATTGTGCATTGAATGCTCTTACTATGTTCCTGACACGACTAACTGTGGCTCTGGGACACAGCAGTGAACTGACCAAGTCCCAAGTCATCCAGCTTACATTTATATGTGGTAATGGGAAATAAATATACACAGTGGATTACTTCATGGGTAATGAAAGGAGGTGATAGTATCCTGATGAAAAGTAAAACAGGCCAAGGGAGATGGAGTCCCAGGATGGTGTCCTGATATGTAAAATTGTCCAGGAATTTTTTTCTGAAAAAAGTCATATTTGAACGAACACTGGAAAAGAACATGGAAATGAGCCTGATGAATATCTGAAGGAAGAGCATCAGAAAAGCAAGTGCAATCGCCCTGTGGAAGGCATATGCTTTGTTTTCACAGTGGGCATCGTGGAGCGTGTTATGGTAAAGTGGAGTGAGTGGGGTGGGGTGGAGACAGCAGCATGACAGGAGATGAGAAATGGCAGGGGGGAACTCATGGAGTATAGATTGATATTTTCTTTGGGTGAGAGGGAAAGCCGTTGGAGCATTTCCAATAGAGGAGTAGCATGATTCATTTCATTTTGAAAGGGTCATTCTAGCTGCTGTGCAGAAAACAGGATAGAATGTTAGCAGGTGAGAAAGGTGGAAATAAATAGGTAGTTAAATATCTACTACAAGAACCCAGGCAAGGTACAATGGTGGCTTTCTTATAGTGGAAGTAAGCAGTTGACAGATTCTGTACATAATTTTGCTTTTTTTTCCTTTGTGTTTTCTTTTTGTGGTGCTGGGGATCAAAGGCCTTGCACGTGCTAGGTGAACTCTCTACCACTGAGCTACATGCCCAGCCTTCGGAATACAGTTTGAAGGCAGAGCCAACAGTCTTTGCTGATGGATTGGATCTGTGGTATGTGAGAAAAAGAGGAGCTAAACATCACTTCAGAAATTTTGGCCTGAAAAATTTTGGTAGGATGCCGCAGTCGCCATTTTCTCAGATGGGGAGGACTAGAGGAATGTTTAGGGAAAGTTTCAGAATCAGATTTATCTTTAGAAATGTTAAGTTTGATAATCTTATTGAACATCAAGTGGAGATATTGGGGAAGAAATTGGTTACAGGAGTCAGGAACTCACAGGAGAGGTCTGAACTATAGAGATAATTTAGGGGACCATCTGTTAATGGATAGTACTTCAAACCCTAGAGTGGGATGAGATCTCTAAGGAATACTTTATTTATAATTTTTTTTAAATTAGTGAATTATATATATATATATATATATATATATATATACACACATAACAGTGAAATTCACTGTGGTATATTCATATATGGTAGGTTTATGCCACCATTCCTCCCTTTTCCTGTTCCTCCTCCCTCCCACTCAACCTCTTTCCATCTGATCTTTACTAATCTCTCTTCTATTTTTGTAAGAGTGTTGTCCCCACTTCCTTTTCCCCTTATTTTGCTCTTGCTTCTGCATATTAGAGAAAACATTTGACCCTTGACTTTCTGGATCTGGCTTATTTCACTTAGCATGATGTTCTCCACTTCTATTCATTTACCAGCAAAATGCCATAATTTCATTCTTTTTTATGACTGAGTAAAACTCCATTGCATCTATAGACAAACAGAAGAGTCATGTGAGTATCCTGAAGAACCAGCATTTAGTATCCAGAGATGAGAAGGAACCAACGCAATGGCTGATGGAAAAGTGGCTAGAGTTAGAAGAGGTCCAAGAAATAGGCATCTGAGAGGACAGGTGTCAAGTCGTAGGGCAGAGTCATGAGAGGAGAAAGAGTCTTGTCTTGCTGTTCACACTGCATCCCACACACCTGGGTACTGCCAAGTGAAGCAGGCAGAATCTAAGATGGGGCCCAGAATTTTCCATGCCCCTGACTGCATGTCCTGCATCGTCTCTGGGATTGTGGGTGTGATGGGTTTCACCCTGTGATTAGCTTATGTAACATGGAACAGTTGATCTTAAGATGGGAGATTATCCTGGTGGGCTCGACTTAGTCACAGAACACTTTAAAAGCAGAGTTTCTTTCCACTGTTAAGAAAAGGAAGTCAGAGAGACACTCTTCAGGTAGGAAAAATAAATATCCATGCTGTGAATTGCCACTGGATTGCCCATGGCACGGAACTGTGGGCAGCCTCTGGGCGCTGAGAGTCGTCGATGGCCAATAGCTATCAGGAAATTAAGCATCTCTCATCTTAAAGCCTCAAGGACATGTAGCATCAACCAATGTGTTTGAAAGAGGACCCAGATGAGAACAGCAGCCCCAGCTAGTGCCTTGACTTTAGCCCAGTGAGACCCTGAGCAGACCATGTAGCCATGCTGTGCCCAGACCTCCGACCTACAGAAGTTGTATGATAATAGATGTGTGTTGTTTTAAGATGGGAATTTGTGATAATTTTTAACAGAGAAATAGAAAACTAACACCCTAAGCAAGATTGAGGATCTAAAAGGCCCTTCTCTAAGGAGAGAGGGAAGAGAAACGGAGGAAGAGAGGGAGGCTGGAGACGGAAAGCAGAAAGAGAGGAGCGAGGGCCGAAATGAAGAAATATACCTATTTTCAGAGCACTATTAATCATAAAGTAAATAACTTTTCTCATGGCAAGAGAGAAATTTAAGAACGGAAGCAATGATTTATTGCTGAATCCATCAGGATTTCAGAGTGAATGCTTGGCCAGACCAGAAATCAGGCCGCTGTGGCAGGCCCACCGGGCACCTCTGCTTTCCTCTGTTTAGTCTAGGATTCAGGGCTTTTTCCTGACAGTCACTGACCTGAGTTGGGTTTAGAGGCACAAATTCCATGATGCTCTCATCACCAGCTGCCTTCAAAGATCCTAACTTTTCCTGATGGAGTCCCAGCTGTGACTTGTTAAGGGGAAGGCCTCCAGCCACTGCAGTCTCAAGTTTTCTGGGCTATTTAGAGCCAATGGAAGAAGGCTTAGGAACCCAGAGAACTTGGCTTTGGTTTTGGCTTTACTATCTGTAGCTGTGTGTCCGAAAGGCATTGTCGGTCTTCCTAGAGTCTCACCGTCCGTAATTGGGAGAAAATAAATATCTGACTTATTCCTCACACAGAGAGTAGCAATGGTAAAATGTGAAATATGAAGTCACACAAATTATTACTAATATTTCAGCTTTGGCTGTGAGCTCATCAGCTTATAGTTTATTTTAATTCCAAAGGTTCTACAAAAGTCTATTAACATCCTAGTCACATAGGGCCTACACTTAAATATCACAATGTTAGGATGTTTCTCCAAGTAATTAGAGACACAGAGAATTGGGGAATGAGATTGGTTGCCAGTGTAGGTAATATTATCATAAAGGTAAAATTCCATCGCAATGAATATTATTACAGTATTATGCTTTAAATGTATCTTGCAAAGAAGAACTTTCTCAAACTAATTATCTAAAACAAAACAAAACAAAAAAGCTGTATCAGAGAGTGAACACTTTTAAGTGCTTGATGGTGAGCTGTGGGCAGTAGTCACAGAGAGCCTGAATGGAGGTGTTTACACCTCTTTTGTCCTGCCACGAAGTACACATTAGTTTCAGGGTTTCTTCTTTCACCCTTTTCTAACATCATAATGGCTGTAACAATATTTTACTTAACACCAACCCACTAGCAAAATCAAGAGGTGAAAGGAAGGAGAGGAGAGGAGGAGGCCTTCACAATGCCTTCCTCTCTAGGTGCAAAGCTCGCTTTCTGACCTTTTGAGTTGACTGAAGAAAGAATGCACACAGCTGGGTTTTCTCTCCAGCTCCTGCAGACAGGAAAAGTGTAACACATCATCCCTAACCAAACCCCATGGCATGTACGCACACACACAAAGACATAAGGGAAAAGAAAAGAAAACAAAAAAGCAACCTCATAGCTTTTTTTCCCAAGAAGTACATTTCTGGAACACAGCGCCATTGAAATGATTGTTACAATGATTTTTTTTTCCCTCAGGCACAACAAGAGGAAAGGTAGGAAGCAATCTTATTCCTATGGCAATGGTTAATAGCCAAGTTTATTCATTCAACAGATATTAGTTGAACACCCTTGACATTCAGATGTAGCAGGGCATGATACAGACAAAGCTCCTGTTCTCACAGAGTTTATGGCAGGAGAGGCAGACAGAGTAAATGAATTAACAAGTGTACTTGTACATGTGTGATATACATCACACCAACACACACACACACACACACACACACACGTAAGGTGGTGGTAAGTCTGCAAAAAATAATGGAGCGGAATAAAATACAGAGGTGGTGGTGGTTGGGGTTTTGCTGTTTCTGTAGGGTCACAGTGAAGAACATACTCATGGAAATTCAAGCAGAGAGCTAAGAGAGGGCTGAGGAAGCATGCCATGTAATGATTTTTGGAAAAACCACTCCAGATAGCAGGAAAAGCAAACACAAATGCCCCGAGACAGAGCTCATCTGACTTTCATTCACACATTATTTAAACCCATCGACACGTTCTCTCTTCCATTCATTTGTGCATCCTCTCATTGTTCTGTTTTTTTAAATTACTTAATGTCTATTACATACTTCTAGAGAACATATGTTTGTTAAATGTGCACTTCATTTTGGTTATAAAATGCATATTTTTTTTTACTAATATATGTTAAGCATAGGAGGAGGAAATCCTGATGGATCAGGCAAGATACATACTCTTAAAGAGTACAAGCCAACCTAAGAGTCATGTCAGCATATAAATGTAGTACTTCCTAAGGTTTTGTGGTATTGAGAATATAGCAGGGACTTTGGAAACCATAACTTAGTCTAACCATTTGTGATACACCTACCTATGGGCAGTTATTGTCTCTGAGTCATAGAACCTGGAGAAAATGATATCTACTTTATAGAATTCTTCTGAGGACTAAAGGAGAATATGTGTGTGTATGTGTATATATATATGTGTGTGTGTGTGTGTGTGTGTATGTGTGTGTGTATGTATGTGTGTATGTATGTATGTGTATGTGTATATATGTACAAATATATATGTATATACACATGTGTCTATATAAACACATATATGTACATAGTAAATACACTGTGAACAGTACATTTTTCAGAATTTTGGCATATGTATTATAGTGAGCTGATTATAGGCTTAGCTCTCATATAAACTAAGGTTTTCTCAAAGATGAGCAATATCTGTTAATGCCATTGTTTCTGTCAGACCCAGCCCAACAGCTGGCACACACTAGGATGTTCAGTAAGTGTTTATCAAATGAATGGAGCCAGTAAGCCCTCAAAACAGGATGTTCAGGATCACTGTCTGCCATAGATAGTGACATTGAATCACAGAAAGGTTAAGTTACTTACCCTTTATTATAATAGTGGTCAGAGGCCAGGTTTTCTATACTGTATGGCCTATAAGGAGTCCAGGCCATTCATAAAATATTTAAAATCTTTCTGAATGTATTTCAGAGCACAGTCTATGTTTGGAACCAGACAGGACCTTTACAGGCGCTCCTTTTACAATGTGTTTAAGTAATGAGGAAATGCTAAACCCTTTAGTCTTAAAACAATGGAAACAAATCAGTACCACAAATGATGGAGAAGACTGTGTTGTCCACTGGTCTCAATGTCTATTCAGTGGACTTAGTTAATTTCATTTTCTCTTCCCATTCAGGTTCCCTCTCAGGTAGAAACTAAGTTACTTTGAATAGCACCTGGCACATATTAGATTCCCAATAAAGTATTTGTTGGATGAACAAATGAATGGGATGCTGATTTATTCTTTTACCAAGATCTCCATGCACTCGACATTCTCGGGCACCAGTGTTGCTGCACCAGGGCTCTGGCTGGGCTTGACACATGGTCATCTTCATCAGCACGTCTCTTGTTAACCTCCTTTGGACTGAGGTGCCCATGGTAACTGAGTCAATCCCAGTTCTGCTGCCCAATGGCAGAGAATCATTTGGTAGGGTCTCAAAACACTGGTGACTTGACGGTCACGCATCCTGGCCATCTGACATTCAGTAGCTCATTTGGCTGACCCTGTCATTCAGGCTGCTCATTTTTCTTGGCATCTGTGCTCTACTTTTCTCCATTTTTTTTTTCATCTCCAAGCTACAATTTTATGTTCTGTCAGCTACTAATGTTAGCAGATTGTCTCCTTCACCACTTCACCAGGAGTCTGGAGGCCAGGGGTGTTCATCTCAGAAGAAGTCAGGCAAGTCCCATGGATGTGCCCTCTAATCTGCCCACCAACTTCTTGTTTATTAGGCTCTACCCATCCTGGCCCTCACTGTGCTGTCCTTGCACTGTGACCTTTCCATCTTAACTCATCCAGAACTTGCCATGTCCTTCCTTGGCTCTGTTTCTGCCCACACTTCCAGTTATCTGTTGCTGCATATCTGTTGCTACTTGGAAAACGAGGGACATTCAACAACTGAATTTTATCATGTCACACCATTTTGTCAGTGTTTAGCAGGGTGTGGCTGATGGGTATCAGCTGGGTCACCTGGTGGTATTCAGCTGGTGGGTAGTTGTCACTCACTTGCCAGGCAGCTAGGTGAGGATGGCTGGAGGCTGGGCTCACAAGGGTCCTTCTCCATTCCCAAGTCATCTTGGAGCTCCTCTGTATCTCTCCAGCAGCGTAGTCGGACTTATTTGAGAGAATAGGGCTTCTAGAGAGTAAATTCTCTTGAAGATATACCTAGGAATAGCACAGTGTTTCTTCTGATATAACCTAAAGACTGAAACACTCAGAGGCCTGTCCATTCAGGAAAAGAGGATACAGCCCCCACTTCTTGATGAGAGGTACATTAAGGAAGTTGCTGCCATTTTAAATTTATTACATCTACTCATACTAGAATTGGAAATATCTTTTTCATGGACTCATTGGAGGTTCATGTGAGCCCGGACACCCTCCACTTAGCTTTGCTGCTCCCAGACTGGCACTGGCATAGGGCAGTGTGGCCTGGTGAGGGCATTTAACAGAATTGCTTCCTCTACTCAGGGATTGTAGACATGCAGAGGCACTTTGTGGATCCCTCTTTTAAGGAGTTTTACTGCCTAGTATCGAGGAATGCAGATGGCAGCCTTTAGCTGTCAGCATCATCACTCTCTGCCTCAGTTGCAGAGAGCTTTCCCAGCAGCATCATGCCTTTCCTGGGCTGCCCACATCCAGCAGTGAGTGAGGCAGGAGGATCAAGGCCTGGCCACTTTGGTCTAGCCATTTCCTTCTCATGTAAGATGATACTTACTAGTGACACTTGTTACAGAACTCTCTACTGGCTTATACAGGCTCTGTCAGGCTGCATTGACATTTTACTGCCAAATACAACTTCTTTTTTCTTCCTTTCACAGGTGCAGATACCTAGTGAACATGTTGTATACCAGACCGTCTCAGCCTCTGCTTCCAGAGTACTTGGCCTAGGTCAGACTTCAGTAACTATATACCCATACATAGGTAGGCAGTGCCTCGGTTCCTGTCCAAGGCTCACTACTTTTAGTTGACACTAATTGTTTCTGTGTCCCTATGCAAGATTTCTTCCTAAGCTGGGAGGTCAATGTACCATACCTTTTGTGGGAGAGTGAAGAAGAGCCTCTCCATCCATCCTGTGTTTTTAATGTGGACTATCAATCATAAGACTTTGTCTTCTCCCTCTTTCTAAAGCTTTAGGGCACAAAATAGACAGGACAAATCAGAATACTTATGGCATTTAACTGGACCTGGGAAAAAACTCATTCTTTTCTGATGGAAAGATGTGTGCCAGGAGTAGACTGTGGAGTGGGTCTAACCTATGCTTGGCTTTATAGAGAGAGTATGGGCCCTACACAGGAAGTGGCAGAGATGAGCTAGTGGTCCTGAAGGATCGTGTTTTGGGAACAGCCATCTCCATCCACACTCCTACTCTTGCTGGTTGTGCAAGTCAATTTATTTCCATTTGGGTCTATGTGAGTTGATAAAATGTACTGTAACTTTCAAAAAGAGTCATATTAAATGGTCTCCTGCGGTTTTGCAGTACATATTTTCCTGTCCATTACAACTCTTTTTTTCCTTCAATCGTCCCATCTTCTAGTAACCTTACTCCATCACTCTCTACTAGATGCTCTCCCTCTGCATAGAGCAAACACAGTCTCACCAACGGCAGAGAGGAGTCCACCCACTTTGCTCTCTGTGCAGCACTCCTTTCATCCTTTACTGCATGGATAAATTTCTTTTAATAGTGGAGCAGGCACACCCTTGCATCTTTCCTACTATTCCCTTAACCTCCTACAATCTTTCTGACCTTTTCAATCTCTACCAAAACCAGTTATCTACAAACAGCCACCACAAAACAGCTCTTCTCCAGGTCTCACCTGGGATCTATTTCTCACCTATGACACTGTTATCCCTCAACTGCCTCCCCTCTCTGGCAATATGCGGTCTTGAACTTCTCCTCTTAGAGACCCTGCATTCCACTGGCATTCCTGAGGGGCAAGGTTAGTGGGGTCACAAGGAGGGGAATCAGCACCTGCAGAAGGTGGCTCACCTCTACCTCAGTGTCGGGCAGATCAGCTAGAGAGATGGTTTGGAGACCAGCAGATGGAAACTGAGGGAACTTGTTTGAGTGACTTTGTTCTTTTTATAGAATCAAGGTCATCTGCCCACAGTGTGGAAGATTAAGTAGAAATGTCAGTCTTGAAGAAAGTCAATGAGTGTTAGAAATATTAGCATTTTCAAAAGAAAAGATATTTTGTATATAAACTAGCAGCAAGGTCCCAGAGAAAGCAAATAGCTTGGAATTTCTCAATCTTATAGCTTTTTTGGGGGGTCAAAAGTCTATGTTAAGGAAAACCAGTCAAGTAACAGTTGCAGGCTTATAGGTATAATGGGAATGGCTGATCTGGGCCTAGATTGGGTGGGGGTGAGGCTGGAAGAGGCTCTGAAAAATATTAGATTAGCAAATTTGAGGGCCTGGAAATAGTGATGGCAAGACAGTGAAACAGAGATATTTTGGAGTAGAAAAGTTCAGATGACGGTGACATACATGGTCCATGGTGTGGCCTTACTTAGTAGTGGTAGTTCTAAAACTTCAGTGCATCTGAATCACCTGCAGAGCCTGGTAAAACACAAACTGCCGCTCCACTCTCTTAGGATTTAAATTTAAAAGGCCCAGGGTGAAGCCTGAGAATTAGTATTGATAATGAGTTTCCAGATGATGCTGATGCTACTGTTCCAAGGACCATGCTTTGAGAGTCAGTGACTTTGTTATGAGAAACAGAAAGGAGATGAAGTTCACTGATGTTGAGCTGGTTGAGATCCTGAGAGGCCAAGGTCATCAATCATCAGTACAAGCTTAATGGGCTGATGAAGTAAAAGGGTCCAGGGTCAGAAGATCACATCAAGGAGTGAGGAAGGAGAATTGCAAAGAAGGGCTCTCATGGCATGCAATGACTGTGGCACAATGCTCTGCATAGGAGGCAGAGAAAAAGGGTAATCAATTTTTATTTATTTTTGGTTTTTTTTTGGAAAGGGGTTTAAGAACTATTGTATAATTAAGAGAAGACCATGTTTCTGTTTAGATGGTGAGGTGGGAAGAATGCTGTGTAAGGGCTTGTGGCTATATGCATTTTTATTCATTAAACAGAGCAGGATTTCACAGCACACTAAAGACAGGGCTAGTAGGGAAGGTGGTGTGGAATGTGAAGGGTAGACGGGAAACTAGTTCAGATGCAAGTGGGACTGAGTGAATGGGAGAGAAAGGGGAAGGAGCCAAGGTAAGCAGGTCTGTGCTTAGGCTGGAGGAATGGATGCCAGGATGGAAGAAAGATTGTGTTTGAGGCCAGGACAAGATTGAGACCTGTGTTAGTCATCAGAGAAGCCCCTGGTTAGACCTTCTACTTTCATTGTGGGAATTGGAACCACCCCTCTGTGGTGTTGCATGGATGCCTGTCTAGATTTGCTTTGCTTGCACAGTCTTTCTAGCTTCTGATAATCATAGTGGGATTAAGTCTAAGGCAGTCAAAAGGGGTTAAGGGTGAGGACAAGACGTCAGGCTAAGGCTGTGCCTGATGGATTTCTTTTATTAACCCAAGGGCTCTGTAGTGTAAGAGGCACAAGTGAATATTTGTTGAAACAATTGATGGACATAACAGATCCCCTTTATGGTCATTATGGCATAGTATGGCGTGTTTCTGATTATGTGTGGCATAGTATTAAGAACTGTAACAAGAGAATATGCAAGACACATTTAGGAAATCGAATGGGTAGAAAAACCATTTTGAAGTGGACACAACATTTGCCACTCTGCTATTGTAGAAAGTTGGCTGAAGTAAGAATCAAGGTTCTTATTTCTACTCCTTTTGTGATTTTGGTAGTGTTTGGTTGTGTGACTTCCAAAGACCCTTGAGACTGGAGATGGTATTTTATCGTGGAAAGAAAGTGGCTTTCAAATTATATAGATTGCCATCCTCATCCCAGTTCAGCCCCTCAGGCTTTAAAGAGGTTACCCAACCCATCTATAAATGAAAAAGATAATAAATGGGGTGGGAGATAATTGATCTCATAGGATTGTTATGAAGACTGAATGAGACAAGATGTATAAAGTTCTCAGGACATTCCTGGGGACACATGAAGTATTCAGTAATATCAGTAAGTTGTTTTTCTTTCTTTCCCAGCCTCCATCCTTACCTTTACCTCTCCATAACTATCTCACTGTGTGGAGACAGTGTGTAGATGAGCCATGTCCCTCCTGGAGTGTCCCCTCTCAACACAGAGCTTCTCCCTGAGGGGCAGTAACTTCCTTCCTCCATATAAGTAGCTCCTTCTTCTTGCTCTACGTGCTTCTGTAGCAGGACTTGAATGTTCTAGAAAGGGAAAGCTTTTCAGAAAAAATAGGAATTATGTTTCTCCATACATATGTGCAAGTTTGAAATTAAGAGGAAAAAGTTTTACCAAGTCTCCATCGTGCTTGGACACTTGTTCTGAACCTGAAAGTTCTTGGCAGCTCTTACAGTACACACCTCCCTTCATCTGCTCTTTGACAGGATGTACATGAAAGTTTATAGTTTATTTTTCCAGTGCTTCATCTCTGTGATTTTTCCTATGGTGTCATTAGTAAAAAAGAAATAACCAAGTAGAAGACCTTTATTTCCAAAGTTTGTCACTTCTTGGTGAGTACAATCTGGCAATAACTTTCTTGACAGTATGAATTCTTTAAAACTTTGTTTCAAAACAGTTTGAAGAAAAGCCTATTTATAACAAACTCTGAATATAATCTGAGTCTTCTAGAAAAACTTGAGTAAAACCTATGAAAATGAACTGAGGAGGTATAGAGAGACTGATCCATGCTTTTGTGTATTTCTCTCCTATTTCAGGACTCTGAGGAGGAAGAGTGACTTTTTATGGAGTAAAAACTCCTTGTGGAAGGTATAGTAAGGTTTTGCACTATGAATTGTTACAATAAAATTTAGACTCCAGACAAAACCTTGTATGTATATACTTCAGTTGAAAATAACATTAGAAGCCAGCGAGCTGACATCCTCTTTCACTTAATATGTAAATGCCTCTGCTGTCAGTGTATGATTTACTGAGAACTGTCTTATTTTGTTTCTGTCAGAGAATATTTCTTTTTTAGACTCCTTGAGTCAGATACTGCAGGTCAGGAAAATAAATTTATATAGTATGGGAATGAGGGAATTGCCTTCTTACAGCAGTACATGTGCGTGCATTTTTCACAGGATATAACCCTGGTTCTGGGAACAATTTTATGTTTTGATGGAAGATGGGGCTTGGTAGAGGAAGTGGGTGGGGGTGTGTCAAAATCTGAACAAAGCAGGAGGGATGTTTGAGGGAGGCATGCCACCTCCATTCCTTCTCTGTATGCTCTTTTGCCTGCTGAATTTTCCCCAAAGTTACATTTTGTCATGTCTGCAATGACCAGTGCAATGCCCCAAGTTCTTTTCTCCAGGAAAGAATTTAGAGACCACCACCTGTCCTGCCTACAGGGGTAGAGTCCTCAGGAATCAAGTATTAGGAAACTGTTGGGAACCAAGGCTGGGATGGGCAGCCTCGTCCTGGACTACAAGCATCCTCCTTTACCCAGCACTGCCTTTGATTAATTTGTGGGGCCATACATGCAATGGTCTCACAGACAGAGGCCAAGCTGGCAATTGCAGGGTGTTACCTTCTCTCTGCAGGTTCTGTTCCCCCAACAGGTGCTTCCAATCAGGAACACCAATTCAACCCACAAGTTTACTCCAAGATGCAAGGACACCCCAGCCAGGCAGGCGGTCCAAGGAGTTCTGCTCAGACTCTCGAGGAGGAGGAGGCGGAGCTCAACCTCGGGGAGCCAACACCCCAGAGTCTGCAATTGTGTGCATCTCACCCAGGCACAGCAATCCTGCTTCCTGCGGGTGAGGAAAGGTTTGGTCTTGAATATTTAATCAGGGCAAAGTAGGATCCCATTATTTGGATAAACTCCTGAATAGCAGCCGGGCCCCTCCTCGGACGGGGTAGATGCGGTCTCGCCAGCCTAGCACCAGACGCTGGTGCGGCTTCATCTTTAATCGTCTCCTTTTGGTTTCCTTTGAGTGGGGATATAAGAAGGCTCCTGTCTCTCCATCAAACCGCATCTCTAATTTAAACAGCTGTTAATAAGGGTTAAATCTGCAGGCCGAGCTGGCCCTTCACTTGTTACTTGCAGAGGGGGGGAAATCAATGGAGCAGGAAGCCGGAGGGGCGTCCATTTTGAAAAGCCGTAATGAATTACGCTTCCTTAGTGGAGCTGCAGCCTCCAGTCCTGCCCCCACAGCCTGCCTTTCACATGCCCGAGCCCTCTGTGACACATCAAATTTAATGAGACTGCACAGATCTCAAATAAGGAAGGGGAGCTCGCCTGCTCCTGCTGCCGGGGCACTTTATTAAGGAGGATCAGAGAAAACTCAACTTGCTTTTAAAAGAGCCCTTAAAGGCAAAGGATATTTTGGGGGGGAGCAGAAGAAGGTCCCTGATTGCAATGTCTCAGGTCCCCTCTGGAGCATTTTAACAACCTAATTCAGTGTGAGCTTTTGGGTCTCAGCATTAGCAAACAGGTCCTCAAACCTCAGGACCATGGAAGACGAGAAGATTGTGGTAGGTCATCAGGGGACAGTGTGATTTAAACCACCTCCAACCACTGCACCCCAGGCTATTAGAAGTGGAGAATGCTCTGTCTTCCATGTGATGAATCATCATGGTATATTTTTCAAATCAATAATTAAACCACTCATTTAAAGCCAATAGGACTGCACTTACGCAGACAATGGAAAAGGGATCTTGAAATCAAGAGAATCCAACTATATGCAACTTCTATAGATTTAGGAGACAGCATTATCTGGACATCAAGAGACTTTAGTTCAGGTGTCACTCATTACTCATTTACAAAGCGTCTGTAGTAAAATACTATAAATCAGAGTTTCAATGGGCTGGTTTATAAAACGAGAGGGTGAGGATAATCTGTAACTCTACATTGAGATTCAGAGCTCTGGGTTAGTCTCATAAAACAATAGAGGATCGTGCTAATCCAAGAACACGCAGGTGAGCCAGACACATCTTCAGAGAAAAGAACTCATCTCCTTGGTGGGTCCTTTCAAAACGCTCCTAGAAAACTTTTCCTGGCATTCAGAGTTCCAAGTACTGCATTCCAGACCCTCTCTTCCCCCTCTCCCAATCTTTATTGACAAAAAGATTTTTTTTTTTGTCCTCCGTAAGAAAAAATGATCAGTGAGCAATGCCTGCTATAGAATAGGGACTAGGTAGGTGCTAATGTCATGACCTCATCCAAACCCCAAACACACTCCTGTGTGGTGGATATGGTTCCTCCTCTGCAACCTGCTTGAGGGCACTTAGCTGGTGAGAAATGGAGCTGGACATCAGAATTATCTCTGCCTGCATCAAAAGCCTGAGCTCCCAACCAGGATTCTTCCTGTTTCAGTTCTGATCTTTTCAAAAGTCTTCTTTGTGCTTGAGTGAAGTAAAATCAGCTGTCATTCATTGTTGGAGTAGGAACATTTATTCTGTCCTCCAATTCTCTACCTTAGAGTTTTTAGTTTCTCTTTGCCCAGGCCTCCCAGCCTTTTCTTTTACTTTGTTTTTTTTTTTTTTTTTTGCTAGATTTTTGCTAGAGTTGATATTCCGCTAGCTTTCACGTTTGTATGGCCTTCTTTGAGGCTGTTGCAGCTCCTCCTTGAGATTCCATTTTGGGACCTGCTTTGGATGTCTCCATTGGTTGATTGGGTAAGGAGGGAAGCATGTCAGAAAGAGAGTTGGGGTAGATCTCATGCTTCTAATTGGGTTTGGAAGAGGCATCAGGTGAGTCTGGATCATTTTGCATCCCAAATGTGGGCTCTCTGGAGCACAGAGGACCAGACAAAATGGCAGCCAGAGGGAAAGATAGCAAAGAGATTCTGAGTGAATATGAAGAAAGAGCTCTGGAAATGGACAGGTGAAGTCATAGAATGCAGCATTGTAATATTGTGACCTGATTAGGAAAATGCTATGGAGGAAAACAGCGGGAATGATATTCTTAGGTCTTCATGGACGATATTTTATTTTCTTCCCTTATAGAAATTCATATGGGTTGTTCAAATTAAAATGCCCAGAAAGGTACACCAATGTGATGAAGTTATCTGCTTGGTCCATCCAACTCGCTGGTTCTGTCCTTTAGCTCATGATCTGACTTCATCTTAAACAGACAAAGAAGAGACAATGTATGCATATAGTTTGATTATTTAAAAATCACATTTGCGTATTCCTATGCCTTCTTATGATGGTGCCTCTCACCTCATGGCTCTCTTTCCTGGTGTGTATTAGCACCTCCACTTTATCTGCTCTTTCTTCTGTCTCTTTCTGCTCTTGCTCCAGTGATAGGCACTGTCTCTATTGATCTCTGCTTAGAAGAGTTTTCCTTGGAATAACTGAATGTTCTCAGAGAGACCTTTCCTCTTTCCTCTGCCCTTTCTGGTTCTTAGCATTCAGCTCTGGTAATCAATAGATTGTCAAGAGATGGAAATAGATGTATTTAGTGGGGGATGAGCAAACTCTACATTTAGAGGTGAGACCAAATTATTCAAGATGGGTTGTGACAAGTGTTCTCATCTGATGTAGAGAACTAGATGTGGAGTTGCTTCTGTGCCAGAGCTAGAAATGGAGCCAGAGACAGAAATTTGAGCTTTCATTTGCAAACCCTAACAACTTTGTGTAAACTGGTTCAACATAGAGACCACAATAGCAAGATCACCACTCAACTCTGAAGCACTGAAGAATGGGTCACCCTGTGTTTTCCTTGGTCCTGTTGTTCTGATCAATGACATGCAAGTTGGAGGAGAACAACTTCAAGGATACAGATAGACTTAATGTTAGCAAAATCTGAGTTTCTGGGTATAACCCTGCATGGAACCAGTATGATAGACCTTTGAAGAAAAGAAAAGCCAGCATATACTCAACTTGGTCAATGATGCAAACATACCACACCCATCCATGCACCTCCTTTCTCACATATAATGGAAAGTTTCATGATTTGATCCCAAGAAAGTCAACACTTTAAGCCAACAGAAGATGATGAATGTGGGGAATGTGTTTGTATTTTCATAGCTGTGGGTCCACAGTCTCCAGCTGTGGCACTGAGATCTGAAGGGAGTCACCATCAAGTTCACTGCAAACTTTTTGAAGAAGCGCCATCTCTGTCTAGGCTGTGATCAAATCTGTGGGGCACAACAGACAGCAAATTTAGAAGGAAATGTATTAAAACCTGCCTTGAATATCTCTTAGTCTTTTGTTTAAAGTTTTCCTCTTGGGAAGTAGATATTTTCTGGTATCAGTATACTTTCTGATATGTGCAGAGCTGATGATACATGCCATGTAGTAGACAGAAAGGTAGGGAATAGAATGTTTTCTTTTCTTAATCGGTGACATTAGGCAAGTGTCATAACCTATCTGGGCCTCGGTTTCCTCATCTGTAAAATTAATTTTTATAGTATTCACATCATAGAATTATTGGGATGATTAGATAAGATACCATGTGCAAAGCCCTATGCATAGTACTCCATACATAGCAAGTGCCCAACAGGTACAGTCATATCATTAACAAGGGTAAACAGAAAGAATGAAATGTATGTACCAAGCGAGTTGCAGACAAATTCCATGAAATATCTTTTTACTAAAGAGCCCATGTAATTCAGAAAGATCAGTTTAGATTTTCTCTGTCCAGATAAACAAAGAAAAAAATCCCAGGAAACCAACAGATGATTTTACAACTGGTCAGTTTTGTGAAAAATATTTACATATGTAAAATCACACTTGCTGGTTCATTCATAATAATCAGCCCGTGTGTGTGCATGCATGTGTGTGTGTGTACGTGCACGTGTGTGCGTATGGAAGCAGGTGGGTTGCTTGTGCAAGTGTTTTCTGCTGCACTGCTCTTCACCAAAATTGTGAATTTTGGCAAGTCCACTGGATTTTCTTATAGAGGTAAAACCAAAATGGTTAAAAAAAAAGTAGAGGGAAAGTATGAAAAGCACGAAAACTTTAAAAAAAAAATAACAATAGTCCTAGCTGGCAGTCAACTAAGGAAGTTGGCCATGGTAGACACAGTCAGTAGAAGGTCTCCAGAGGGACATTCATAAGGGCACAAGGGGACAACTGGACAATAAGCCCTTTTTGCTACTCAAGGGCAATGGAGATTTGTGTTCATTGCCAAAGACGGGGACAATCAAGGGACAAGAATTCCATTTTAGTTTTCTGAAGATACTTCAACAAAGAGAAAAAGAAAGAAAGAGAAACTAGGGAGAAAATTCTGTTCTCTGGACAGAGCAGCTAAACCTACACTGCCTCCCCATAGCCCACCTCCCCATGTTGGCTCCATCCCTGTGACACCATGCCCCTGGGCAGGCTTCAGGGAATCCCCAATTGCCTTCTTGTCCCCCTCCTGAAAAAAAATGAAATAAAGACAGCAAAAATGATAGATGAGAGGGAGGAAGGAAGGAAGGAAGGAAAGAAGGAGTAGTAGGAGGGACGGAGGAACCTCTTCCCAGGCAGTAAAGAATTTGAGTGACATAAATATAATCCAGAAGAGGAAAAGCTGAGGGTTAAAAAAAAATCTGAGAAAAGAGAAAGCAAAACACCAAGACTCAATAGTGCCAAAAGTTTAGAACTATTGAAAAGACAAGGACATTTGGCTGAGAGCATAGTCAGGGGAAGTAGTATTAAATTCAGGCATTCAACTCTGCAACTTTGGTTGAACTTCAAAAAAAAAAAAAAAAAAAGGCTAAAACCCTAGTTGTGTTGCAGAGCAGTGAGTGTTGTATGTCGGAAAATCCCCGGGGTCTGCCCTTCCTCCCCCTCTCCAGAGTCCCCTGAGGCTCCCCTCCCTGCAACTGGGCAGTAAAGGAATGTAGGTGGAAACAGCTGAGGCAGGGGCTCCACCAGGGACAGCACAGTTCACAGCCTGTGCAGCAACAGGCCAGCCCCAGTGGCTTAGAAAGACAAAGGGTTCCCAAGGCAGGGAAGATACTTACCTCTTTGTTTCTGGGTTCTGTTCCTGCCCCGCCCCCAAGTTTCAAATATTTAATCAATTTCCCTTAGATTTTCAACTCCTTTCCTGCATAATCTATTTGCCTTCTCTGTTTTCTTCTTTTAATTTGCTGTGCTCGGCTTCTGTACTCCACGAGGAAGACAGGTAGGAGGGAGGTGAGAAGGGAGACCAGCCAAGTTGGAATAACTCAAGGACACCGCTTTCTTCAGCTACAAGAAAATAAGTCCAGATTTGGAAAGGCTTTTGTGTGTGAGATCCATTGTTGGGAGACCTGTAACTTTGCAAAACAAGATCTTTTGTTCTTCTCTTCCCTTGCTTAGGTCTCCCTGAGCCCCCATACATTAGAAGAGGTACATTTGAGGGAAAACACAGTTGGGAAGAAAACGTTTCACAAAGGAACAGAGAAGAAGCGGCCTATATTTATGTAATCTGGCAAAGGGAAGTTGTGTCATGAGATAAAAACCAGTGCTCAGGAAATAAGGAAAGAAAAACACAATAAGAAAGAGGCAGGAAGTTAAGGGGGTAGGGGGTGAAGGAATCAAGGAACAAAGAAGTGGAAGGAGGAAAGGAAAGACATGAGAAAGAAAGGGTGAAGATCCACAGTGTGAGGTCCCAGGAAAATAAGTATATGGGAAAATGAAGAAGAAGAACTCCTACTATAGATCTGTTTTTCACATTGTCCACCACTGTCTGTTAGAATTATTGATCTCCAAACAAACCATCTAACATAGACATGAACCTGACTTTCAAAAAAAGACAGGTTGGAAGCTTATAGCACTGAAAACATTTTTGTTTTTAAACAACAGCAACAACCCCCTTGTTTAGGCAGGGAGATTCCCGAGGGAATATGAGCTTCAGACTCAAAGCAAGGAGAAGTCAATAGTTGAGCTATATGTCAATAAGAACAGATGAAAGCAACAACCTCTGATTTAAATGAAAATAGGATACAGCGTGAACTATTGTTCACACCATGACTTCTAATTCAGTTATTATCTTGAACCCAGTCCAATCCACCTCATAAAAACATGAAACTCAACTCCCAAGCTGTTTTCATGAGGAAAAGCCCTTAAAACCCTTTCTTCTCTTACATGGCCTTGAACTACACATTTAGAATACATATGATTGGTACTGGGAAAATACTTGGAGGCAAGCTTTATGTATGCCCACGTACAACTGCAGATGCATTTGTACCCCCTGGGTAGCTTCCTCTGCAGACTCATGAACCCGCACATGTATACAACACACAAGCATAAATGAGCATATCGGAGGAAATGTCTCGAGCTCCTCAGGGGGAATGTTTTTACACTATTCCACCCTTCTGCAATACTGCATGAAGAAATGAAAGAAAAACCTGCCAGTCACTGAGTAAGCCCTTACTGCTATGTGTGATGGAGAGGACCAGGCACACCTTTATAGTTAATATTGGAATTCATTTAGTTTAATCACTGCCTTTAGAATCCTGTTTCAATGTACTGTGTGATTGAAATAGTCTCTTCTGGTAAGCTGTCTTAGAGGCCATTTCTATTTGAAAAGCCAGCTGTGAGGAGCTGGAAGGCACACAGCTGCAGACAGCTGGGGGCTGGTACTGTAAGGAGATCCTTGGAGAAGTGAATTCCTTTGCACGGGCCCTGAGGCCTCATGTGCGAGGGCTTGTCAGCAGAAGGTTCTGCTTCGGAGCTTGCTTATCCTGGGCTTCCCTTGCTTTCTCATGGAGGTGATGGAGACCACTAATGAATAAGGCTTTCAGAACCAAATTACTCAAGAACCAGAGCAGGTTTTGCACAGTCCTTGCCCTCTCTTTTTATAATTTGTGTTTATACCTCCATCCCCCTCCACACACGTGCGCACATACATTCACATTCCACTTTGACTTCCATTTGTGGCATTAGGAATTTTATCCTCCTGTGATCCTCCTGGGCTCCCTCTGGCTTGCAGATTGTTTGAGGAGACCATGGAGATGCCTTTTAAGAGCTCCAGTGGGAATGGAGCAAAATTCTTTGAAGCCAAAGAAGGTTCTGAGAGTGGCAGGGAGGGAAGGGAGCACCCCATGCCTAACTACCAGGAGAATATTTGCCCCAAGCATCAGAAGGGAATCATACTCGCTTGTTTCCATTCGTTTTTCCTAGAGAAAAAATAACATCTTGGGCTCTGAAAGCATTTTCCAGTGCTTTGGCTTTGTGGGAATTCCCTCATCATAAATATAAAAAGTAACACAGCTAGAGAAAGCTAATCGCGCTTTGCAGCAGGGATCTTCCCCAGGATTTACTTTGGGGTTTGTCATTGAGATGGCAGGTTGGGTACTAAAAGCACCTTTAAAAAAAACGTGACTTGAGCAAGAAGAACAAAGGTGACTGCAAGAGAAGCTCCTCATTTGCCCTGTACCCTGGCCTGTGCCATGGGTCCGTAGCTTACCGTTATTACCCAGAAAAGCCCAAGTTCCTTCCACTCTCGTCATTCAAAGGTGGCTGTGCTGGAATTAATATGCAGCGACAACTATAGAGGAACAATCTCAGACTATAGATAAGAACTTTGTCTAGGGCTAAGGGAGACCAGCAGCAGCAGTTTAGGAAGCAGATTGTGTGAGCTGGGTGACACTCTAAGAGGTCAGGACATCAGAGCCTGGCAAGAGCAAGAACAAGCCTATTCTTATTAGGCATTGGCCATGTTGAAGTGGCTGAGTCCAACCCAATTTCTATATTACGAATGGAAATGACCTACTGCCTGGAAAGTGGGAATACTCTTGCTTTTTATTTGGATAATGCTTTGTAGTTTACAAAAAACCCTCTTGCATAAATCATTGCGTTTGAACCTTTCAACGACCCCAAAAGATATGCAGAATGGGAAATATTGTTTCTACTTAATAGAAGCTGAAATTCAGAACAAGAGATTAAGATTGTTGACCATAGTGACTAATGGCAAAGGTAGACCTAGAACTCATGGTGCTGCTCAGTATGATATCTGTCAGTTGTATCATAAAACTCAATAGCCGTGTTTAGAAAGAACTGTAACACAAGATGAGTGAGGGATTGGTAAGTCAGCCCCTAGCTGTTCACAGTGCCCCAATTCAGACACATTACATCCTAAAGTACCAGGGAAAATTACAGCTGAAAACAATGATCTGAAGGGTGAAAACATATTAAGGAATTAATAAGTCTTAGAGAAATATTAGCATTCGGCAATGTTATCCCATTTTTGTGAAGGAGAATGGTCTGTAAACTACAGACAGTCCATTTGACGTTGACGCTTAGATCTTTTCATTTATATTTTAAAAACATCTATATAGTATCTTTAAATCTCTAAAAATTAGCATTAATTCCTTACTATTGCCAAATATTCAGTCAGTGTTCAAATGAAAGTAATTATACTTGATTTGCCCACAGGAGGATCCAAACAAATTCTATACATGGATGATATGGCTTTGAAGTCTCTTTTCATCTGTAATAGTTCCCCTTCCCTCCTCCTCCTGCCCTTGTTGTTTATTCATTGAAAAAATGAGGCCATTTATCCTATAAGAATCTCCTATTTTCCATAATGGCATCCTGGTGGTATCATTTATTATGATCTTCTTGTAAATTGGTAGTTAGATCCTATTACAACCTTCTCCATAGAAGAGGCAATCCCTGATGACACAGACTTTATTAGAGAACATGATAAGGGCAATGTTGGGGGTGATGGACCAAATGAATATATCTGGATAAGGGTCTTGGAAGGTGCTGTCAATTCTATGCAAAATAGTTTTCTGGGGTGTGTTTGGGTGACATTACTATCACCACCTTTAGGTAAATGATTTTGAAAAAGAAATATGAACATGATGACAAGGGTCCAAATACTTTTGGAAAGCCACCCATTTGACAAGTGTCATAGTTTTACCTGAATTTGTCTTTTATTAAAGGATTATGTCTTTTCCCACTTTCCATACTGCACAATTTTTATTGGATTTTCTTTAAAAAAATTTCTTTCAGTAGGAGTGTTTGATTCCTATTTGAAAGGTTGTAGGGAGAACCATGCCTGGGGTATAGCATGGTATGAATGTGTCTCCAAAAGTTCATGTCTGAGGAACTGAATTCACGGTGCAAACAAACTGAGAGGTGCGTTCAGGATGTTTTAAAGCAGAGTATTAAATATGTAATTTTCAAACCATCAGAAAAAGGTGCCTGGCTCAGGGAGCAAGGGTGGGTTCACTAGGAGCAAATAATGCAGATGTTAGCTGCTTGTGATATTATAGTTAAAAGCATGACATCATTTGACTGGAAGATTAGGAAGATTGTTATTAGACAACGTAAATCTGGAATTTGAGAGACTATTGAAAGCATTCTCAGATCTTTGTCAAGGAATGTGGGCCAGATGATAGAATTTGTTGTCCTTGTACTTGTTGAACCAGGGACCGAAAACTCAATGAGCACTGAGTGGAAATTGGGAACCTCTGAGGAGAGAGGGGCCCCTTCCAAGTGGGTGAGGCACAAGTCCAGGCCCAAAGTCACAAGTCAGAGGTTGGAGGAGCATGTCACACTTCTGGTGGATCTGACCGGGGAGTATTTCAAGGCTCCTGGACCTCTTCTCTCCTGCAAGTTATTCCTCCCACGGAGGAGGGGAGGGTGAGCCTTGCCTCCCTCTGGGTGTTAGAATAAGGGGCCAGTGAGAATTCTAGCTTTTGAGTTAGAAATTTGAAAGAATGCCAAGAAGATAGGAAGACAATCCCAACTCAGGAAGGAACTGGGAGAAAAGCATCTGGGGTCATGGTGACCTCAGACTGGGGCTACAGTTTGGGGTTTGGGTTTTTGTTTCCACCGGGGAAGTCAGAGCAGCAATTGATAGAAGGTCCAGTCTTGATTCCCCCCAAAAGGGAATAAGATGATATTCTTTAAAGTCACTTAAATTCCTATTCCTGTCCAGGCACTTGGACATGGGGTACGGGGAGAAAACTAGTGGTCTAACCACACTGATTGCCCTTGATTGTACGAATGGGCAGGACTAAGTCTGAAAGTGACTTGTGATCAGTGGAGCAGCTGCAGGAGATAATGCCCATGAAGATGCCACCCAGCTGTGACCCACCTTCAATGTGGAAGAAGATGTTCCCTGGAATCTGGCCAGGTGATTTCTGAGCCTCACGTCCACCTCCCAAACCCCATTCTCTGATTGATTCAGGATATGAAAAGTAAGCCTTACATCTTTCTAATACTATGGGTCAGCTAATTAATCCTCATCAACTTTTTGTCCCAAATTCAGTTGAAGAGGTCCCATTTTCCATTTTTTTGTGACTAAATGGAGAGAGCACTGGAAAAGAACCCCAAAGTCTAGGTTCTAGTTATGATTTACCACTTAATTTATTTTTACAAATCATTTAATGTATTTGGACCTTAGATTTCTTTTTACTTATGAAAAAAAGTCATTTTATTATGAAATATTCCATACAGACCATACACACACACACACACACACACACACACACATAAGCACATGGATGTATGAAAGATTAATACAGCACATGCCATTCTACCTCATTCCCCAGCTAAAGAGAACATTCCCAGTGCCTTTGATGAGTGTGTGTGTGTGTGTGTGTGTGTGTGTGTGTGTGTGTGTGTGTGTGTTTGGTGACTTTTACAATCCGATTCTTCTGATCATTTTCCATTTTCCCTATTCCCAAGTATAAACACTCTAATAAATGTTGCATTTGTTTACTCCTTTCTTCTTATCATAATTTAATGCCTATGTATGTGTGCCTTGACGACACATTACCAAATTCTATATGTTTTGAATGCACATGAATGATTTCAGTTTTATATAGAAGTTTGGTTTTCTTATGTATAAATTGGAGATATTAATTTTATTTGTTTGAATTCTTTGCTTCTAAGCAACAGAAACTAGTCTTGGGCTTATAAAGAAAGACATTTGGTGGAAGGATCCAGTGTCACTTTCAAATTCAAAAAAGGCACTCAACAACCAGACTGCAGGAAGGGCTGGATAAGGACAGCTTCTGGAATTTCAGTTCCAGGGGTTGGCAATTTTTTTCCAGGAATGCTACATTTTTGACTAAAATAGCCCCAGCAGTTTTCTGTCCATTGCTTCTTTCTTCAAAGTACAACATTGCCAGAAATAATTTATTTGGCTCAATCTTGTTCCGTGGTCTTCCCTGTACTCAAGAGGATGGTGCCCCATGATTGGCAGCCTAGCAGATGTACCTGCAGACAGAGCAAGGCGTTTCTTCCAAGGAAGGAGTGCTAGGCTTGCCTTTCCTCCCTCTGAGTGTTAGAATAAGGAGCCAGTGAGACCACATATGTGAAATTTCTTTTTAAAGTGTGAAGGATGGTACATATTTATTCATTTGCTAAATGAAAAAAAAAATCTTAAAGCCTGTGCTGTGCTAGGTACCCTGTTAGGTGCTGGGGATACAAAGATGAATGAAATATGCTTGAATATAAGTGATGGAGTGATAGCAAACAACTTATAGCTTGATTATTTTTTCTCACACACTGCACAAAGCTCTGGATGTATACTGTCTCTTTGTTCTTCACTACAGCCTGATGAGGCAGTCCTATTATTATTCTGATTTTACAGATGAAGCCTGTGGGTTAAGCTACCTGCTCAAGTAAGTGAAGCCTTGTTTGGAAGCCTGGGGTCCTGACTCTTTGGAGGCTTTACTCCTGAGATGAAGTATCTCATGGACCAGACAGAGAGCAGGAATAGGCTTCTTAGAGAAGGGGATATGGAAGGTCAGTGGGGGAATTTATCAGGAGGCACCATAATGAGAAGATCCCCCCATAGGTGAGGGAAGAAGGAGGGAAAGAGTCAGGAAGCAATTATGGGTACCAGGATGGAGAAGAAGCAGGGACCATAAGAAGCTGTTTCTCCTTTTGCCTCTTTGTCTTGTGAGTTCATTTCTTATAGTTTAATATCAATGCACAGAAAACTTCTGCTTCAAATTTCAGTGTTTATCTTTCCACTGAGTAATAATTCCATTCAAGAAAAAAAACATTCTGGGTGGTAAGGAGGGTTTGCTATTTATTTATTTAAGATGTGGGCAAACCCCTAATCAGAACCTCTACCATCTTCTGAGCTGGCATTTTCCCCAATGCACTTTGTGAAAACTTTTGCCCAAGGCTTTCAGATTTGGTTTGCTAGTTACAATAATATAATTTGCCAATTGCTGAGGCTTTGTGTGCATCTGTTGTGTATTTAAGTGGAACCTCATGGAAGATTTGAAAACTCAAGTCACAAAGGCAGCTTTAGAGCTACCTTCCATTGGATTCATGATAGGGCTCCCTCACTCTGTGGTAGCATTTTCAACATGGTGTTAAACATCCTTATTATAGTCATCATTTTCAGCCACAGGCCTATAGATTCCTATAGTCATTGGGGGACCATGGAGTTATGTTCTCTGGGGAAAATCATTTGGAATGTATACTCATATGGTCAACAGAAACATATATATATATATATATATATATATATATATATATATATATATATATGCAGGATGCATAAAAGAAATCAGGAAATACTGAAATCAAGTTATTGTGTTAGAGTTTAATTTATAAGAGGCTTTGGTTGGGGCTGTGGAATAGGGACTGAATAGGGAAGCAAACTAGCAAAACTAGCATATTTGCATACTTTGTATCTTCCTTTGAACTTCCACAGATAATTTTGAAACTTACATTTTGAGTGTTTACTATTCAAATATATCATCTTTAGAAGATGTCAAAAGTGCTTGCTGCCTTATAAAGTCCTGAAGAGTTGTTTCTGGATCCCACATTTATTATGAGAGATAAGAATTAATATTTTTTTCTTTTAGAAACCAAAGACTCAAATTTGGTGATTTCGACAAACTTGCTGAAGAAATTAACAAAGAAATTTGGAACTAAAATTCAGGTCCTATGTCTTTCTATCTATTGAATTTTGCAGAAAATCTTCACAGTAGTCTGTGACTTGCTTTCATTCATTGGGAAAAATCCCTTTGCAGAATATAGGATTTCAGATAAAAATTTGACTGACAGATAGTTTCATTTGCAAAACCTTTTTATAACATTAGAATCTTCCTCTCTAGAGGTCTCTGAGGAAAGTTTTTGATATAATTTAAAAGAAGGGCTTCTTAGACTGAAGCAGGGATATGTCTATAATAATCTTGATCATGACCTATGGTCCCAAGGTTCAGTTGAACAAGTTTTTTTTTTTAATTTTTAAATTTGTCTTCACAATGATAAGGAAAACAGAGAACATAGCATTCAGCCATTCTTGTGATTCCTATTAATCCAAGAAAAACACTGACCTTCAACTACACCCCTCCTTCAACTGCCTCCAGTAATTTCATGTTCTTGATGTTGTGGCATAAATGAGTCTAATTAGGAACACAAGTTTCAGACTACAGAAAGCCACTTAGCTGCTCTCCATGAATGCTAAATTTAAAGGAAATGGAATTACAACACAGAGCAGTATCACATTATCAGTTCCTCCCTCCCTTTTTTCCTCCCTCTTTCCCTCTCTCTTTCTCTCTTCCTCTCTTATTCATTATTCTCCACTTTCAACCACAATGATTGTCTAGACTCTATCCTCTTAACTGACACCTTGCCCACTGGGCTTTCATCTCAAACTCATTCTTCCTTCATATTCTTTTCCTGTATCTTACAGATAATGGGAAACAGTTATCTTCTAAAATTTATTTCTGCTTTGTCTAGTAAATTATTTCCAGAGGCAAACTCCTTTCTTTAGTTCTGCAGGACTTTACCCCTCAGTCCTACATCAATCCAACCATTCATCCACCCACCCACCTAATCCATTAATCCATCTATTCATCCATCCACCCACCATACATCTTAAATCACCTTAAAAATGGTTTATCAAATGTACATTCAGACAAAATGTTAGAAGTAACACAGAGGGCATGATTTATGCCTTGTATCCATGCCTCTCACTATGCAAGTTGGAGGGTAGAGAGATATACTTAGCTATGAGCTGCATGCACACAGTAGGCTCTCTATTAATGCCAAATTTCTGGTCACTATCAATATCATGCTTTTTGAGAGGCACATCCAGATAAATGAGGTTTTTAAAAAAGTAGTCCTTGTCTTTCTTTCTAGGAGATTGATTGATTGATTAGGAAAATCATGAACCAATTTGGAGTAGCACACAATATGCAGTTAGATATCAAAAAAGATAGGTGTGGGCCTAAGAAGTCATGCATATTTAGGAAAGAACTGCATTGATCAAAGGAAGCTCATTAAAGAATTAAGCTAGAGTTTGAAAGATGGCTAATTGGATAAGTAAAGTGGAGGCTAAAGGGCAGTAATATGGAAAATTAACTATTTTCTAGACTGTTCTTAGTGCTTTAGACACATATTAACTCATTTAAGCCATTTAGAAACCTATATTGTAGTACTATTAATATATCTGTTTTGTTGATGAGTAAGTTGAAGAACAGAGTGATTAAGTAACACACCTAGGAACCGGATGAGCAAAAATTTGAACCTCAGCAGATTGACTGCATGGCAGGTCCTCCTAACAATTGCACAGTTAGCAGACAAGATGGTTTTAGTAGGAAAGACTGGATGGGAGAGGGCTGTGAAAGAAATATTCAACAGTGGCTGCATGAAGTCTGGGGTGTTAGTATTTATATCATTAAAGAGTGAATCGATTTAAACATCAAATAAGATCTCTGCTATTTACCCGGTTTTACAAAGGAATGTTTGATGATTCTTCATAGCTGCAGTCTAAGGGAGCCACAACAATGAGTTAATTTTTTTTTCTTGAGCTATGCTTTATTTTTCCCTGGTAAAAATAATATTTAATAGAGAGTTCAGACCCTGTGATTTATGGCCTGTTTGAAAACCCTTTTCATCACTGTATATTTTGCCAGTAAATATTTAATCCTTGGCACCAAATGCCACCCTGTTTATTAACTTTAGAGTTCATATTTTATGGTAAACTAAATTCTAAAACGTCCTATGAAGAGAAGGACATTTATATATATTCCCATAGTTCACTGAGAGATTATGCCAGAAGGAACCCCCCAAAATACCGCTTGGTCATGTCACCCGTTTGATTACTGGAAAGCTTGATCACTATAAAAGCAAACTTCCCTTCACAATCATGACTATATTGTATTACACTTGCTGTGGAAGCCCAAGTTTTTTATCCCAAACAATTGTCTTGTGCCCAAAGACATGACCGGAATAAATGGCCTGGCTGGAGACTTCACGCTTTTGCATGGGTGGCCCCATCTGACTGACGATTCTGTTTTCCTGTCTTTGAGGCTATGGTTTCAAAAACTTAAAACCGCCAGACCCAGAAAAGATAAATCTCTCTCAGTTTGCTTCAGAAAATCTAAACCCAATAAAATCCACGTTGGTGGCTTCTGGAGAGAGTTACTCATCTGTCTCTCAGGAATGGGCCTTCTGGGCTCTTACTCATTCCCTCCTAGAGTGTTGGAATCTTTCTCGGCAGCAGGACTCTCAACCACCACTCTGCTTCCTCTCCTTGGCCCTTGCACACACGCACATTTAAATGCACTCTATAGCTTCCAATATTCCATTCATGCCATCCACTTTGGAGGAAATGCCTTTCCCTCCCAACTTCTGGCTAGTAATTGAAATCATATCCATTCTTTTTTTTTTTAATTTGTTCTTTTTAGATGCACATGACTAGATTGTATTTTGACATGTTATACATACATGGAATATATCCTAATTAGGATCCCATTCTTGTGGTTGTACATTGCTGTAGAGTTCACATCCATTCTTAAAAGTCTGACTCAAATGACTGTTCATTATTTCAATCAAAGCTTAATATAGAGAGTTCATCTTTCATGAAGCTTTTCTGATTTTTCAGGGATCAAATACATGGTTCCATAATGTATCTTAATTCTTAAATGCTGTCACGCTAAGTTAATTATCTGATTAATTAATCTATTCATTTCAGTTTTACCTCCTTACTAGAAACTTTAAATCATCTTTCTCAGTTTTGGAAATGAGAAAGATTTCCAAGAAATTGTTTGGAAAAGATCAAAGGAAAAAGATGTCTCAATTCTTATAAAATTAAAGTGAAAAGAATGAGAAATAACTATAAAAGCAACCATTCATGACTTGTTTTGATTATAGTTTGTTGCACTTAGTAAACATTTGGGGAAAAAAAAGCATTTCTAAAGAATATGGTGTGGAGTATGCCTGCAACATACAAAATTACACTTTGTAGGCTATAAAACATCTGATAAATGATCATTAGGCATATTACTGTATAAAGCTGGAGTTCTTTAAACATACCTCTACTTAATTGACTTGCTGGATTAATGAATGTTCTTCATTCCCACCGTAAGACATTCTTACAAATGTCCTTAGCATAGCAAAGACACTTTCTAGTAAACTCATACAAGTTGGCTCAGAAAAAAAAAATGGTATGCTTACCAAGAGCTACCTGAGTTTATTCCCAAAACTGTTCATTTCAGCCATACGTGGAATTATAATTAGAAATTTTAATTTGATTTTACATAAAGAAGTAGAATATGAATGTGAAAAGGTGTTTTCTTTTTATTTGAAACAGTTAAAATCGTTTTGCCTCACTAAAGATGGATTACTTTAAAAAGCTGCTATTGATTTTATAGTTATGAGACAACTATAAAAAGTTTGATCAAAAATCAAAGTCTAAAATTCTATGCTTTACTTGTTTAATAAATGGCTTTAAAGTTTGATTTCATTTTATAGAGATAAAAATTGGAGATTGTGGATGATACTTACAAGTGTAGTATTTGTGTAGTAAAAACTAAGCAGCACTCTGATTAGAAGATTCATACTCAAAGAAAAAAGTTATGGGTCTATTATCAAATGGTAAACAAATTTACGTTTCTATTTGTTTTCATTAAAATTAAAACTCGTAGTACTTTTTTTGGAAAGTCCCCATCCACACATCCTTATTTTAAGTGACTTCTAAAATTAACTATGACAAGGAAGATTTCTGTAACATGTTTCTGGTTAACTCTCCATTTTGGATGAAGCTTGGTACTAATGAGGTTAACTCAGACACCTTCCAACACAAGACTTGTTAGATACAGGAATATCCAGGTACTGGTTTGACTGAGAGAGCATCAAACTTAGTAACTTAAGGTCCAAGAACAAAACAAACAAACAAACTGACAAACGCAAAACTGTCACTCAGTGAAACAGCCCTCTTCATGTTCTGGCATGCTGTCATTCCCCAAACATGGTGTAGATCAAAACTAACGGGAGCTTTGGTGGCTTGGGTAGCACAGAAGCCTGCAAGCCCAGGTGTCAGGACAAATCAGTGAGATGATGATGCAGGATGATTGAATATTCAGGGGCTGGAGGGAATTTATGAATCATATTTGAAGAGAGAATCAAAAGTTCATATCCAGGGAAGTTTTGCCAATTTTGGGGTCTAAAGTTGTAAATGGAAAGATGAGTCAAAGGCACACAATTCTCATGATTGGGAGCAGGATGGAAGTTCTATATGAGATTAGTCAGGGCTGAGGCTATGGCCAATGCAAGATTTCTAGAGACCTAATTTTTTCTTTGGTCAATTTTAGTTTATAAACTAGGCAGGTGGAGAAAGACTAGGTTTAAGTTTAAAACCTGGAATTTTTTTGGCAGCATTTATGTATATAATACACTAATATATGTAGCCAATTTGACTGTATTTTATTAGAAAATATAAATTTGAAGGGGTTTACTTTTTCTATAAGTGTCACTGTTGTGTTCAATCTTTATCTTCCTCTGTAACGGCGACTCTTTTAATGATATCTTCTGTTGGTTCTATGACTTTGTTTGATGATTGTTACTTAAATGGTTTTATATCCATTTCTCCAGATCCAATTGTTTCATCTTCAAGCTTCAATCCCATATTATATTGAAAGTGGTTCTTTCTTTTCTCTTCTTCAGTGATGAGGTTTTATTGTTTGGAGTGAAGATGAGGGTTGTTTGACTTGGCCTTCAGATACCCCTCCCCTGTTAACCTTCTGGCTGATGTTTCTTAGGTGTTAGGGCAGGAAAAAAAGGGAAATAGAAAATGAAAGGGAAACATTCTCCATGACCAGGCAATGTAGCAGTTTTGACCTTTGTTGGCCATGATGGTCCTTCTTGATCATTTTTGCTCATTGTGCATGAACTCTTAACAGCATGGATAGTTGCTTTGACATGCTTACTCAGGGAGGAACTTCCCAGAGTAGCTTTCTTAGTGGTGTCTTGCAGAAATAGGGTACCTTTTCCTGCTGACTCCTTGGAGTGGCATCTCATCCTCTTGTGCCCCTATGTGCCCCTCTTATCCTGCTGTGTCAATCCCAGGGAGATTGTGGCTTCTGATCTCCTCCTTTCATGTCTAGTAATGGAATGAAACATCAGCTTTCCCACCTTGCTGACATCCTCAAATAGTACAAAATGATTCTCAGGGAGGGGACCACAAAGTTTCCTAGATGAAGCAAGGAATAGCTCTCCTCACAAACTCCTGTAAAGTATCAAACAACTTCTTTCACTCATATTGACAGGGCTGAATGAAGGCATTTAGTTTATTGTTGGGCTGGTCTTCTGAATTAGCACTTTTCAGCCTGGATAATGGCAGATGATCCCTTTTGATAATTATCTGAATAAAAAAAATAGGGTGTTTACTTCTTTCATTTGTCTTCAGTCTCAAGTCTAACCTAGTAAGCAAAACCCAACTTAATTTTCTTGGACACATGCTTTAGTGGCAATGACTTTTATTTATTTATTTTCTTTTTCTATCCATTGGTATTGGTAAGGTCAAGAGTATCTTAGTTTCACATAGTTTTTGGTTCTAGATTATTCAGATAGTCTACAGAATTCTGTCCCATGCATACTTCAAATTAATTCCATTAACCCTATCTGAGAATAAACAAGTATAAATTTCTCAGCACAGACCAACATATTGTGCATCAAACAAACCCAATTTACACATTTGTCACTTTCTTACTATCTACAAGTACTACATAGTGACAAACAAGAATTATGGTTCTAAGGTTCATGATATTTTAAGCAGGTAGAAGTCACTCACAAATATATAATATTGTGTTTTTAGAAAAGTCATTAGATAGGTAGTTTTATGCTCGGCTTGCAAACAATTTGTGAGACTATAGGACTTTTAACAAAGTCTGTCATCACTGAGTATTCCCATCATTTTTAGTTTTTTTTGGATGAATTTGTGCAGAGTTTGTATTATCTCTTTTTAAGGTATTAAACTTTATAGACACATTATAATATTATTTGTGAGTATTGAAAATATATATTTCATTTATTTTTCTTGCTTTATTGCATTGGTTCTAGATTCCAGAAATATGTTAAATATCAAAACGCTTTTTTATCCACTTAATGGAAGTGCCTCCAGTATTTCATTACTAAATATGGTAAAATATAATCTTGGTTTGATATTATCTATCATGTTAAAAAATTATGTTCCATTTCACAAAAATATTTCTATCATGAATATATTTACAATTTTACAAAATTGCTTCCTAGCATTGTTGAGATATAATTTATTTGTATATGAATATTTATATATATACACACACACACATATATATATATATTTACTCACTGAAAGTATAGGATTCAATGTTTATTTGTTTTATTATATTTAAAGACTTATACAAACATTATCACAATCTAATTTAAAACTTATTCATACTTCCCAAAGAAATACCATACTCCCCATTTCTACCTCTGCCTATTTCCTAGATACCAGTAGTTCTTTTTTTGTTTGTTTGTTTCATCTATTTTTCTATTCTGTGCATGTCATATGTAACATTTTCGTGTCAGGCTTTTTCACTTAGCATAATGTTTTCAACATGTAGCAACATGTATCAATATTTGGTTTCCTTTTATTTTTAAATAGCATTTAATTGTATGGATATAACACATTTTGTTTATCTATTTTCCAGTTGATGGATATTTGGGTTGTTTTGGTTATGCTATTATAAACATTCATGCTTTTGGTTATGCTGCTATAAACATTCATGTGTATATCACAGTGTGGAGGTTTTATTTCCTTTTATATATACCTAGAAGTAAAATTGCTAAGTCATAGGGTAACTAACTCTACGTTTAACACATTGAGGGATTTCCAGACCAAAAGAATTTGCCCCATTTAAAAGTCTCATCAGCACTGGATGAAAATTCCAGTTTTATTCACATCCTTATTTGCCTTTTTAATTATAGATATCCTAGCTGGTATGCAGTTATATGGTTTTGACTTACATTTTGAAATGACTAATAATATTGAACATCTTTTCAGAAACTTATTAGTTATTTGTGTATCTACTCTAGAGAAATTTCTATTTAGATATTTTACCCACTTAAAAATTGAAGTATATCTTTTATTGTTGAGTTATGAGTTCTTTTCATATTCTAGATACTTATAAGTCCTTTATCAGACAAATGATTTTGTAAGTATGATCTTTCATTCCATGGGTTGTCTTTTCACTTTCTTAATGGTAATATTTACAGCAAAAATATTTATAATTTTGATAGAGTCCTATTTATTCATTTTTCTTTTGATGCTTATGATTTCAGTATTATGTCTAAAAACGTTCAAAGTTATGAAGGCATACTCCTATATTTTAAGAGTTTTAAACAGTTCTTAGTTCATACCTTTGAAATATTTTAAAATAATTTTGTGGTTTACATGAGACTGGGGTGCAACTTCATCCATTTTCATGTAGATATTGATTTTTCCCAGTACCATTTGTTAGAAAGACTATTGGACTATTGTTTTCCCCACTAAGTTGTTTTTGACACTTTGACATAACTGCATGGGATTATTTATGGTTGTTAATCCTATTCCATTGATGGACATGCTCAGCCTATGTGTTATGCCAGCACCACACTGTTTTGATTACTGTAGCTTTGTAGTACCCTTTGAAATAGAGAAGTTGAAGCCTTATAATCTTGTTTTTCTTTTTCAAGATTGTTTTGGCTATTCTGTGTCTCCAAAAATTATTGATGTAATAAATTATAAAAATGAATGTTCTGGCAACCAATCATCATTATTGAAACCATAAAGGAAAAAGGATATTTGAGTGTAAATTTCTGTATGTGATAAAGTATTATATATCAATCTAAAGGACAGAGTCTAAAAATATTTGCAGATTTTGTGAAAGGTCAATATGCCTAATTTACAAAGTTCACTTTTGTAATAAGTTAAATAGGAACATGGTATACATTCCTATTTAGAAATAGCATAGAATACAAACAGATAACTTGTGGGAGAAGTTTTTAATGTCCAATAAGACAAGAAGTTTAAGGTCATGATAATGAAAGAAATTAAATTCAAACAATAAAAGTATTTTTAGTTTTATTTAACTTAAAAGCAAGTACATATATATTTTTAGTGATAATAATCAATGTTACTGAGTATTGTTAAAACAAAGACTCACATCTTGTTGCTGGAGAGGGCAAATTGGAGGCACCTCACCAGAGGATGATTTGGCAATACTTAACCAAGATTTATGTCCGTATACTCTTTGATCAGCTAGTTTCACTACAAATATTAGAGATTCTCTCAGAGACTTAGGGACTGATGGACTTAAAACCGTGTTCATTATTATAGTGAAAAACTAGAAAATCGGAAAATAAAATGTTTGATGGTAGATATGTAATCAAGCAAGTATAATTTAGTTATGTAATGAGATAAAGAATTGAGTCAAATTTACAAGACAAAATGACTTATGAAATATATATATACATATTTCACATGAAGTCCTTGGCTATACACAACTACAAAAGCTTTCACGTCTTCTATTCTGTTAATCATGTTGAATCCAATCTGAAGAAAGTCCTCATAATTGGGAGCTGGAGGTCTGTGAAAGCCATGTGAAAAAAATGAAATTTAATTTGTTGTATTTTAAAATATAGACAGAGTTGTATGCTTCTAAGAATTTTGAGTAATGTAAAATCCCTTTACCATTGAATTTCTTTGTTTCTGGGTAATACTGATCAACCCATGGCAAAATTTTAAAACATCAAAGATCAGACAAGAGAGACCAGAAATCTTGAATGGAAGCTGAACATGGAATTTTCTTTTGTCCTGAGGTATCCTTGCACATTTAAACTATTGTTTTTCATTTTGTTTTGAGTACCGTGGATTGAACTCAGGGGCATTCGACCACTGAGTCACATTCCCCAGCCTTATTTTGTATTTAATTTAGAGACAGGGTCTCACTGAGTTGCTTAGCATCTCACTTTTGCTGAGGCTGGCTTTGAACTCTCCATCCTCCTGCCTCAGCCTCCCAAGTTGCTGGGATTACAGGCATGTGCCACCATGCCTGAATCAACTATTGTTTAATATGAGTTCTGGAGTATAGAAATAAGAATCTAGGGCCTAACAAGGTAAGGAGACCATTAGGAGAACTATAGGTGGGTCTGGGTTGGTGATTATCCTGACCAACCAACAGAAGAAAGTTTAAGTATTCTATGGAGAAGGTCTGAGTTCCTTCCTAATTTTTTTTTCAAGTACAAAGATCAGCACACTGCTAAAGGTAACCAATCCTTCAAGTAGAGAAGTTGACGTACATTAAAACCCACAAAAACAAGCAACAAATTCCTGAAGTGGAAAAAGTCTTGAAAAGACTTCAGATGCTGGAATATCAGACATAGCCTTTCAAAAAGCATGTTGAATATGCCCAATGATATAGAGTACAAGTTTGAAAGTGACTTAAAGTAATAAGATACTGTAAAAATGATATCACATTTTTTAATCCATTCATCTATTGAAGGGCATCTAGGTTGGTTCCACAATTTAGCTATTGTGAATTGTGCTGCTATAAACATTGATGTGGCTGTGTTCCTGTAGTATGCTGTGTTTAAGTCTTTTGGGTATAGAAAGACAAGGGGGATAGCTGTGTCAAATGGTGGTTCCATTCCCAATTGTCCAAGAAATCTCCATACTGCTTTCCATATGGGCTGCACCAATTTGCAGTCCCACCAGCAGTGTATGAGTGTGCTTTTCCCCCACATCCTTGCCAACACTTATTGTTTTTTGTATGCATAATAGTTGCCATTCTGACTGGAGTGAGATGATATCTTAGAGTAGTTTTGATTTGAATTTCTCTAATTGCTAGTGATGATGAACATTTTTACATGTGTTTGTTGATTGATTGTACATCATCTTCTGAGAAGTGTCTCTTCAGGTACTTGGCCCATTTATTGATTGGGGTATTTGTTTTTTTGGTGTCTAGTTTCAATGGAATATTACTCAGAAATAAAAGAGAATAAAATCTTGGCATTGGCAGGTAAATGGATGGAGTTAGAGAAGATAATGCTAAGTGAAGTTAGCTAATCCCAAAAACCCAAATGCTAGCCAAATGTTTTCTCTGATATAAGGAGGCTGATTCATAGTGGGATAGGGAGGGGGAGCATGGGCGGAATAGAGGAACTCTAGATAGGGCAGAGGGGTGGGAGGGAAAGGGAGGGGACATGGGTTATTAATGATGGTGGAATGTGATGATTATTATTATCCAAAGTACATGCATGAAGACACGAACTGGTGTAAATATACTGTGTATACAATCAGAGATATGAAAAATCATGCTCTATATATGTGATAAGAATTGTAATGCATTCTGCTGTTATATAAAAATTTTTAAAAATGCTATCACAAATTTGATGAAAAAAAAACAAACTGAAAATGGCTAGGAATGACAATGCCATAACAAAATAAAAATCTCAGTGGTTATCCGTGAATTAACAATAGTGAAGAAGTAACCATTAAAGTGGAAGGCCGGCCAGAAGAAGTGATATAGCATACAGTGTCATCTGACAATAAGAATGAGAACATTGAAAACCATGGGGGCGGGGAGGAGGTAAGGCCTACAGAAGGCAGAGTGTCTCCAAATAAGAGGAGAAATGAACTTTCCAGAACACTTGAAAGAATGCAAGTAGCAGTTGTAAAGGACACAATGAATCCCAACAGAATAAATTAAAAGATCACTACAGGTAGATATATCCCAGTAAAACTGTACAGCACCAGAAACAAAAAGAAAAATATTAAAAGCAGCCAGAGAAAAAAAGACATCTATGTAGTGAGTCTGAAGTTGGCTTTCCAATAGTAACTGTAGATGCCCAGAAGGTAGTGGAAGAGTATGCTCAGTTTTATGTAATAACTTCTAGTACAGAATTTCATACAAAACTTTCTTTCAAGATAAAAATAAATATTTTTCAAATAATCAAAAACTGTGTTTTTTACCATTGCACTTTAAAGAAAATTCTAAAATATATTCTTCATGCAGAAGGAAATTTTACTATAGATAGAAGGCCTAAGGCCTAAGAGAGGGAGGGGGAAGGAGTCAAGAAAGCAGTAAATATGGGCTAAATGTAAATTACGTTTATTTGTATAAAACAATAATAATATTGATTTGTAGTGAGTTTTTTGTTTTAAAAAAATGATAGAATTAAAAGAACATAACATTAGCTTATCCATCGGTGGGTGTCGGGAGAAGCTTCTTATGGACGTGGGTTGATTCTTTTGAGGAAATCATGAGGGTCACAGGAAGCAGAACAGCAAGAAGAGGACAGCAAAGCCAGCTTCCCGAGGCTTCCCTTCATCAGGGCAAAGGGTGTGGAGGCTTCCAATGCAGGAGCAGGCAGGGCTGGCAACAGGAAGCCAGGAGCTGCTCAACTCCAGTGGATGGTCTCCATGAAGTTAAGGGTTACCTGCCATCTTACCTTCCACCACCCCGGGGCTCCACACTGAGGGATGCTTCGGGAAAGAAGCAGCAAACCAGCGAGAGGAGAATGACATGCCAGCAATACAGACGTGAGTTTTGGAATCTGACGGGCTGTGAGTGCGAAGTGTGGGGATGGGGAGCCACCCCAGGGCTGCGGAGGTGTGATGGTGAGGCTGATGACGCACAGGGAGCCAGCAGTGGGGGTGGCAGGGTCTCCAACTCGGCCCCTACCTTCCTCTGTGGGTGTGGTAGGGCCCGAGTGGCCGTGACACATGGCTGCTTTTTGTGGTTTCCAGTTGTGGGTCCCACTGTTTTTAAGGACTGATGTGAGCTGATTCCTGCTTAGAACCTGTGCAGATATGTTGGGAGTGTGTGGGGATATGGAGGGACAGTCCTCAGCTCTAAATTAGAATTATCCGTTTACTTCACTGTCTCCTTCAGTAAACTTGAACTCCGCGAGACAAGAAGAGCATTTAAAAACAAACAAACAAAAAAAATCATGTCACAAAAGATAAAAAAGGGATAGAGAGTATGAAGTAAATGACCATAAAGCTTTTTTTTGTAAGTGTGTAAACTCCTCTGAGGTGTCAATAGTTGAAATTCCCACCTCCAAATTTAATTCTGTGTAGTATTTCTAGCATCTCTAGTTTTCTTCTCTTCCATACTTCTTGGGGAGGTGATTTTGCACTATCAAAATTTGGGGGAAATTTTTGATGTCTTTTAGCTTTTCTTGTAGTCACTTACCAGAGTCAAAAAGTCTGTTTTGCCTACTAAGATTGTATGAGTCTTTCAGATGGCAGTGGAACAGGTGGGCCTGGGCTTCAGTTTTAACATAACAACAAGGCCAGGCCTTTCAACTTGTCAACAGTAATATAAACTCAAAAGCCAAGCTCAAAGAATTTCCTACTGAAGGAATTTGAAAACTATTACTGATTCTTAGCCAAGAATCTACCTGTTGGTTCTGAGAGAACAAAAATAATGATGATAGGTTGATATCACTTGGTATACCCTTGTTCCATTCTTAAGAACTGGAAGATAATACTTTGTAAAGATCTGGGAAAAATATATTTTTGTTGGCAGAGAATATCAATGCATGGCTAAGAGAACTTCATCTATCGACACTCCTCCCATGTCCAACACTGCAAATGAGATTATTTAATCATGTTAAATGATTTGGCTACCATGGGTAGCATTATGCCATGGTTTCTCAGGAAGACCAAGGCTTGGTATCCTTTGGTAGGGAACAAATAATTAATAATGTCCTTTGTCTTGAAGAGAATCTTTGTCCATGGATAAACACAGCAGATGAATTTTGTTATGGAATTGCTCCATGCAAATTGCTCTGGTTACAAAGTGACTCTGGGTGAAGATGATGAAGATTTAGGAGAAGAGACATTGCAGCTCTGAACAGTGGAAAGTGAAATCCCAGGAGCAAAGGTATTACGGAGGTAAGCACCAGACCTTAGAGATCTAAATGAAATATTGCCCTATCTTACCGGATCTTCCAGGTCAAAACCAAGGAACGATCCTCTAGATGTTTTGTGATGGTCAGGAAAATGCTTACTTTTAATTCATGAAACTAACTCTCCGTCTGAGTCAATTTGCGGGGATGAAATGGATTTTGGAGGTAAACCATTAAAACTTTATTTTAACATAGAGGACAAGCAGGGTCAAAGATTTTAAATGACTTACTCAGTACGAAGTGCTCCAGTTATGATCAGAACCTAGTTTTCCAGTCCATTACCTCATTCATAGTCTTTGCTGATTTTCCACTTCACAGAGGCAGTTCATAACATGGCATAGATTAAAGTAAAAAAGTAGTGTGGCATTTACTCTCTTAAAAGGCCGAGAGAGAGGTGTGATAGACAGGTAGTGGAGTGTTTAAACATGGGCTTTGACAAGATGGTTTATGCGACTTGCTAGCTCTATGACCTCAACTAAGATTCTAAATCTCTCTACGCCTAGATTTCCTTTCTGGGAAATGGAGACAATGAGATTAAGTGAGATTGTGTGTGCCAAGTGCCAAGTGCAGCATGGCATTCATCATCCTATTCAGTATGGCAGACGCTATTTCGTGTGCATGCGCCATACAGTGATTTAGGACCTTTTGATGGCTTTCTGCATTTGTTGACCTGTACACAGCAACCACTCTTTTTTGGCCCCTGTCCTTTACTGTTATGCTTGTAATGATCTCTTACTTGGTTCAACATAATTTGATTGTACCCTTATAAGAAATTAATGATGATTGGACAAATAGTAAAAAAGGGGAGTGACCACTTGAGATACTAATTATGAAATAAGAAACACTTGCAACCTTAAAATTGGAGTGACCCTTAGAGGTTATGTACCTCAATGCCATACAAGATGGAAACATATTCTGCATAAGACTCCAAGGTAAAGCAAAAACAAATAAAAACCCTCCATCCAGATGTCTAAGGTCCCATCCCCTCAATTCAGTTCGACCTTGTTTATATCACAGCTAATAATTTCTGACCACCTACTTTGTTCTAGGGATTATATTATATGCTCTATATGTGTGATCTTAGTTAATACTCACAATGACCTTATAAAATTCCACTTTTTGCAACCCATTTTGAAAGATATGCACATTAAGATTCAGAAAAGTTAAGCAATTTGCCTTGGAACATACAACAGCACCATGATCTGAAACTAGATCAATTTGACTTCAAATTCTTTGTTCTGAACAACTTTCTACACAAAGAACAAAGCCTGAATTATCCCTTCTGGAGCATGTATATGTTCATTTGCCTAAATATGCCTGTTCTTGATGAATTCAGATGAGATTGCCTTAAGGCACCTGAGGTGATTTCTTATCCAATGACTCAAATGTTGCACTTCCCTTACCTGCGCACAGATAGTCATAACTGTGGCTCACGGCACTGAGTTAAACACACACACACACACACACACACACACACACACACAGAGAGAGAGAGAGAGAGAGAGAGAGAGAGATGTAAAATTGCCTTTTAACTGTATTTTTATATTCTTCATACTTTATTCATCAATGGTAGGAATGCATTTGGACAAAAAATTCAAAGAAAAAATAATCTGGTACATTTTTTGGATTTTTCTAATTCTCCACATATTTGACCTTATGTAGCCTAAACATCTAGATAATTAACCAAAGCCTCATTTACACACACACCAACCAAACCACCACGGAGCCCTTTCAGCCAAACCAGTCAGCCCTGGTTCCAGACGACTGTGAGTTTTGACCTTTGCCAGTTCCAGCACTGTGCGGTCAGAGCAGGAGGGCCCACATGCCTGATTGAGTTCATTCTGAGGAAGCCTCATTTCTCTCCTTTGGGTATGTTCTGCTGCTGTGTTTTTAGACATGATCTGAATTTTAATGTTTTCATCCAGGACTTTGGGTGACATGAGAGACAAGCCGTCGGTCTTGTTCTGGCTTTCTGCTGAGCCCAACCCTTGGAATGCTGTGAAGCTCTGACCTTCCTCTCAGTGGGGTATTCTGACATTCTATCTTTTAAACCCTGGCCAAAGATTTAAACCTTTCCCTCCTGTTCCTCTCAATTCCACTTTAATTCTCTTCTACACTCCCCTCTTTTGCTATATTGCCTTTTCGGCCTCAGTACCAGGTAAAGACAAATATTAACACAGTTCCTCTTTGTGATGTTTCTATCCTTGACATTAGGGGGAAAATATTTTCTTTTAAAACAACTCCTGGAAATTCTCAGCCCTTTTGTTCTGCTTGGATCTGAGCATCCTGTCATTTCTTTGTGGTCCTTGGTTTTATTTTTATTCTGGCATCACTGGAAATGATAGCATCTCACTTCGTAAGAAAATCTCACAGGCCACTTTATACTTCTCCCAGCCAACTGCAAAAGAAATTTAGAGGCTTGAGACATTCCCGAATTTGGACGGATTTGCAGCACTTGAGCTCATGGACTAGATCATTAGCCATGTTCCTTCTCTAGGCTTTTACCAACAAAGCCTTGCTTTCTCCTTGTCCTGCATTTTGCCTCCCTGGACAGAGTCTTGTGGCTGACTGCACAGAAGTTTAACATTCCTTGGTATTTGCTCAATTGCTCCTCAATACTTGCAGCCAGCTCAGCCTTTCCTAACAGGCTTCCTGGCTCCAGCACCCTGGGCCCATCGGTTCCCTTGTGTGACTGTTCTTCCTTCCTAAGGGAGCCCTGGTACTACAGGAGCATTGTGTGGGTGGGTCTGTCTGTGTGACTTCAGGCATGTTAGAGCACCTCTTTGGGCCTTTGTCTTTTTTTTTTTTTTTTTTCTAAACACATGGACTTGATCAAATTATCTTTAAGGGGCCCTTCCTGCTGGGGAGACATGCTGTGAAATGTTGGGGCCTTTCAAAAGCTCTGGAATGTCCCACTCAGCGGAAAATTAGTTGAATCAGTTTGCAGTAGTTCATGGTGATAACAATTCCAATGACCTTGATTTTTTTTTTTTTTTTTTTACCAAATGGATTGATGTTTTTCTTCTGCATTCTTGCTAATTCCACCTTAGGAATTAATCAGTTTTATTTACTACCATCTCCAGACCTCTCATATTGATTGACCCATCCCTAATAAACAAGAGCTTCTTTTAAAAAGCCATTCATTCACTCAAGTTTTCACCAAAGAACTATGGGAGGCATTATCTATATCTTCAAAGAATTTTCACTTGAGCCAACTTCATTTTTATGAATTAAAGTCTGGTTAGAAACTAAGTCAATTTTTGTCTGGATTTTCCAGTATAACTTTTGAAGCTGTGCTTCACTTCCTTGTATTATTTTAGAAAGCAGAAATTTAAACAACAATAATAAATCTTACAAAAGATTCATCCAGCTTGGGGGTGATTCTCAGTTGGGCTTGCTCTAGGTTCCCATGATACTGTTGGATTCAGCTTACTGTGATCAGCAGTAGGGTTCTATTTGTAAACATTGACCTCACCAGAATCTCAATTAATACACTTTAAGAATGTTACTTGGATTAATAATATCATGAGAAGTTGACTCAACAGGTGTGTGATTTTGACCCTAAGAAAAAATAAAGTACTTACTTTTCAGGTGGATTTTTCTTGGGCTTCTCCATAAACAGAAAAGGGAATTCAGTTAGGAAAGGTCATTTTCATCAACATCTCAGGTGCTGTGGTTCAGGAGAGGGGAATGGAGATGTTGGGACCTGCCCGTGGAGTGCTACATAATCAGTTACTCAATTATTTGAACACAAATCTGGCCCTCACTTCTGTAGGCACCATCAAATCCAAAGTAACTACTTTTCTCCTTGCAAAAAGGAAAGCTATTTAGCATGGTGACCTATGCTGTATTACAGATTTAGAGAGGCAGAAGTGAGCCAGCCACTCCTTTTTAGGAGCAATAACATTGACTTTGAAGCAAACATCCAAATAAGAGATGGAAATGAAATAAGGTAATCTGAAAGAAATCAGGTGCAAGTTACTCCTTGCCAAAGTAGAGCATTAGAATATAGCCATAAGATAATTATTTACTTGCAAAATAAAACAAAATTGAGTCCCTATTCTCTCTTTCATCCCTCTTCCATTTCCTTCCATCCCTCCCCTGACCCTGTGCTTATCTCCTCCTCCTCTCTTGCTGGGGTTGCTCCACAGACTCCTGCCTCTCAGCCTGCATTCCCATCTTTTCTCCATAGAATGTTCTCTTTGTTTCTAGTAACAACTACTCATCCCACCATTTCCTACAAAACTCCTGCAGGATACCACTGCAAACACTTGTCTTATTTGGACTGGTAGGCATCCTTCATGGATATTCATCTTGTGTTGTCCTTTGGACTTTAAGCTCTTGGAGAAGCAGAACTAGTGCCTCTCTTTGTCTTTATTTACCACATTTAGTCTTATTTGTCCTACCTTTGGAGAAGTTAGTAGGCAATATTTTTGACAAAATAACAGACTTCTGACCAGAGCAATTGAGTTTAGTAAGATATAATCCCAGGGTACTCAATGTCTTATAGTGCCTGCCCGTGAAAAGTAAAAGACATTTTGGGGCGACATTTGATCCCCCTATGTGCTCAAAATACAAAGGAGTTTAAATGTCAACCAAGTTTTAGGTTACTTACAGACAAGCTTTCCACTTCAGTGATTTCAGAAATTGGGTGGATTGTTCTTTGTCTCATAAAGAATTCATTTTTAAGATGCTGATGGCCTAGCTCTGGCTCCTGGCCAGCTCCAGGAAGTGTGGTTCACAAGCCATCAGGCCTGTGCATACTCCGCATTCCATGGGTAATGCAATTCTGGACTCAAATCGATTCCAGAAGTCTGATCTTCAGAGAGGGGCCAACGCTCTGAGCTTGTTGAGCAGCCCCCTCTGGTCTCCCCCTGCCCACCATCTCAATCAGCCTGGGAGGGTTAAGCAGTCAATCAAGGAGCTAAGCGAGCAGTTTGGTGAGACCAAAGTTGCAGGGATCTGAACAAGTTGATGAGCTTGGCAGCTTGTGTTTGAAGAATTTGTTTCATGTTTTGGATAAAGTCTGGGAATTTATCCTTCAAAATTCCTTAGATTTAGTAACATGTCAATGCACTGTGTTAATGCAAGGAGTTTTCTTTCTCTTTTTTCTTTTCTTTTTCTTTCTTTCTCTCTCTCTTTTTTTAAGGTTAAAAGCCGCCTTCCTTTTAAAGTATGAGTAATCCATCCAAATCCTGCCTAAAGGAACAAAAGGGATGCCGGTAATTTTCTCTTTCACAAAATGCAGAGACTTCCTCTCTGTCCTCTCCAAGTACCATTCTATGAACTGAAGGGAAATTACACTCCTCACCATTGAAAAAGAGATTATGCAAAATGAGAAGGGAAAACCAATCGCCATAATACAAATACAAATTCCAGCTTAATTCCTCGCATCAGGGAGAGCCCTGTGCCTTTTCTTTCCAGATGTGGGTGTATATCCACATCTGCCTTTTATTTTTTTTTTATAAAAAAATCTATTATCTGATATTTTTAAGAACCCACACAGAAGAGAGTCCTCCCTCGGAACATCATGAGCTCCAGCTCTGAGCCCTAGATCTTACTTAACCCTCTTCTTTTTCTTAAATGTGGAGCATTTCTACTGAATCACTTGACTTGCAGCACCAAAATCCAAGGATTCTTTTTTAGGTAGTCCTTCCTCTTGATGATTCGTGGTGGATTATTCTATTCTTCCTCCTTTCCTTACAGGTATATGTAAGTAGTAGGTGTGATTTACTCTTCAGTGTGATGAGGGGTTGGGGGCAGAAGCCTCTTCTATTTCCGTCCCAGACATCAGCACGGCACGGCTCATGAGCCTTTGCGTGCTCTGTGGAATGTCTCAGGGGTTCATGCCAGGACCACAACAAGGCAGGGAAGTTTGAATTAACTCTTCAGTAGAATCCTTGTAGAGCTGGGTTTGGGAAGGAAGATCAGCAATCCAAAAGGAATGAGTTCAAATATTTTGTGTTGTAGGCAAATTCATCTTCCTATTGTGCTTTCCTGTGGTCAATATCATGTCAATTTGCACAGCTTCAGTGTTGACACCTAAATGCTGAAGAGAATGATGGGTCCCACAAGAGGCCAGCATAGAGGTACATGTTGATTCCAGATTATTTAAAATATTCATTTTCTTATTTATGAATTAATCTACAGCATTGGGTGAATTTCTGCTCTGCAAAAAAAAACTATGCAAGGGAATGAGGATAATTGTAAATTTGAATTGTTCCCTGACCTCCAATTGCTTATAGTTAATTTGAGGCCACAGAAAGGGTATTCTGCGACCTGTACGACAGTGCACTATCATTTTGTTTGAAAGAATACATAAATATAAGTCGAGTCTATAGTGTTAAGAAATAGATTCGACTCAATGACTAATAAAAACTCAAAAAAAAACCCCACCACCCAAATAGCTTAAAAAAGTTACACTCCTTCTTTTCTTCACCAAAAATAAATGTATGAAAAGGCTAGTAGTATAGCTTCATGAGTCAATGGGAAGCTGGGCTCCCTCTATGCCCTTTCATACTTCTGGCTTCTATTTCATGACCAAAAATATCTGCTTATGCTCCAGCCATCACATGCACATCTGGCCACCAGGAAGGAGGAGAAGGGAGAAGAGACAATTCCTTTCATTAAAAGCAATTCCCAGTAGAATACCAATACCTGATTGGATAGAAATTTGTCACATGACCACATCTTACTGCAAAGGAGGCTGGGAAATGAAGTTGGTATTGGAAGTTACATTACTGAGAAAGAAGAGGATAGTCTGTGCCATAGATAGTCCTGAGTTGAACCCCAGTTGTGCCATTTACCAGCTCTCTGATATCAAAGAAATTAGTTACTCAAACCTCAGTCTTCTTATCATTAAAATGGGACGATGATAGCAATCATACATGGTTACTATAGGAGTTAAATAATATCATGAGTTGTAAGATCTGACATACAGCCTAATTATAGCTTCCCAATTAGTAGAATTTGCTATTTTAGGTAGGAGTGTTGAAGGACAGAGAAGAGAATATCAATCACAGCTGAGAGTATCAGGAAAGGTCTCATAAAAGTCACCATTGGCAGATGAAATAATCATATGTATGATTCTATTGTAGTTTTCATTTAAGTAAAAACCACATCTTAAACCAGAAACAGCAGCTGGCACAGTTGTCTCTCATGTACCTTTCTTGAGGGCCTATTTGCCAGTTCATGTCTGCAGCTTTGGGGTCCACCCAATCTTCTCCATTTACTTCCTACAACTATCACACGGCTCAGGCCCCTTTCATATTCTACCTGGGTTGATCCAGTAGCCTCTTAGCTGTTTGCCTATATCCAGTTTTTTTGGTTTTTACACTGTCCTCTACCTTCCCCTCACCTCAAGAGTGACCTTCAATGTTTTCTTTTGAAAATTTTATAGTTTTATGTTTTTTACACATGATGTATAGATTGAAGTTCATTTTTTAATCTGTGTGTCTTTAATTGTTACAATAGCATTTGTTGAATAAACAAAAACTATCCTACTCCATTGACATAACTTTGTGTCTTGTCAAAAAATAGTTGGCCATATTTTTGTAGGTCTGTTTCAAGGCATTTTTGGTGCCTCACTGATCTATATTGATCTATGTCCTTTTTTAAAAAAATTTTATTTGTTTTAATTAGTTATACATGACAGTAGAATGCATTTTGCACTTTGATATATTATACATAGATGGGATATAATTTCTCATTTTTCTGAGTGTAAATGTTGCAGAATCATATTGGTCATGCAATCACATATATACATACAGTAATAATGTCTGTTTCATTCTACTATCTTTCCTATCCCCACATCCCTTCCCTGCCCGCCCATCACTTCCCTCTACCTAATCTAAGGTACTGCTATTCTTCCCCAGTGCCCCCACTCCCACTGCCTTATTGTGAATTAGCATCCAAATATTAGAGAAAACATTTGGCCTTTGGTTTTTTGGAATTGGATTATTTCACTTAGCATGATATTCTCCAATTCCAACCATTTACTGGCAAATTCCATAATTTCACTCTTCTTTAAAGCTGAGTAACAATCCATTGAGTGTATATACCACATTTTCTTTATCCATTCATCTATAGAGGGACACCTAGGTTGGTTCCATAGTCTAGTTATTGTGAATTGAGCTGCTATAGACATTGATGTGGCTGCATCTTTATAATATGCTGATTTTAAGTCCTTTGGGTATAAACTAAGAAGTTGGGTCAAATGGTTGTTCCATGCCCAATTTTCTGAGTAATTTCCATACTGCTTTCCATAGTGATTGCACCAATTTGCAGTCCCACCAGCAATGTATGAGCGTACCTTTTCCCCCACATCCTCGCCAACATTTATTGTTGCCTGTATTCTTGATGATTGCCATTTTGATAAGAATGAGATGAAATCTTAGAGTAGTTTTGATTTGCATTTCTCTAATTGCTAGAGATGCTCAACACTTTTTCATATATTTGTTGATCAGTTGTATTTCTTCTTCTGTGAAGTATCTGTTCAGTTTCTTAGCCCCTTTATTGATTGGGTGATTTGTTTTTTTGGTGTTAGGTTTTTTGAGTTCTTTATATATCCTAGAGAATTATGCTTTATCGGAGGTGGATAATGGTAAAGATTTTCTCCCAATCTGTAGGCTCTCTCCTCACTTTATTGTTTCCTTTGCTGAGAAAAAGCTTTTTAATTTGAATTCATCCCATTTATTAATTCTTGATTTTATTTCTTGAGCTTTAGAAGTCTTATTAAGGAAAATGAAAACTGCAGAACACTAAAGAAAGAAATTGAAGAAAACCTCAGAAAATGGAAATATCTGCCATGCTCCTGAATAGACAGAATTAATATTGTCAAAATGGCCATACTACTAAGAGCATTATACAGATTTAATGCAATTCCTATTAAAATCCCAATGACATTCTTCATAGAATTAGAAAAAGCAGTCATGAAATGTATTTGGAAAATAAGAGACCCAGAATAGCTAAAGCAATCCTTAGCAAGAAAAGTGAAGTGGGAGGCATCACAATATCAGACCTTAAACTATACTACAGAACTACAGTAACAAAATCAGCATGGGATTGGCATCAAAATAGACATCTAGACCAATGGTACAGAATAGAGGACACAGAGACTAACCCACATTAATATGGTTATGTTATACTTGACAAAGGTGCCAAAAACATTCACTGGAGAAAAGATAGTCTATTCAATAAATGGTGCTGGCAAAACTGGAAATCCAAATGTAGCAAAATGAAATTAAATCTCTGTATCTCATCAAAAACCAACTCAAAGTGAATCAAAGACTTAGGCACTAGAATAGTGACCCTGCGCCTAATAGAAGAAAAAATAGGCCCAAATCTTTACCACATCGGCCTAGGATCTATGTCCTTTTATTAATACCTCACTGTCGTGATTATATTTCTATATAATAACTCAAAGCCAGGTTATGCTGTTTCTCTACCTTCACTCCTCTTGTTAAAATTGTTTTGGATATTACCTTTTTTTGCTTTTTGTTTTTTGGTACTAGGAGTGCTTTAACCACTGAGCCACATCCCCAGACTCCCCGCTTTAAAAAAATATTATTATTATTATTATTATTATTATTATTATTATTATTAAATTTTGAGGCAGGGTCTCACTAAGTTGCTTAGGGCCTCAGTAATTTGCTGAGACTGGCTTTGAACTTGTGATCCTCCTGTCTCAGCCTCTCAAGTCAATGGGATTACAGTTGCAAACCACTGCACTGGCTCCTTTTTTATATAACATTTAGCATTAACTTGTCTATTTTTACAAAGAATCCTTCTTATATTTTGATAGTTATTGCTTAAAACTAATAGATGAATTTAGGGAAGATTGGTACCATTACTGTTGTATTAGTCTTCTTTTCATTAATATAATTAAGGACCCAAGGTAGCTAATTTTATAAAGAAAAGATGTTTATTTAGCTTACAGTTTTGGAGTTGCAAGGCAATGCACCTGCCTGAGGTGGAAGGACATGTGGTAGTAATCAATCCTATATTGATATAGGAAGCCAGAGACCTGAGAGGGAGTCAACTTCAACTTTTATAACAAACTCTCTCATTAGAACTAGGGGTTTGCATGAGAAACTACTTTAATCCCTTCTGAAAGTTGGCCACCAGGGACATACTACCAGTCCCCACTTCTTAAAGATCCTACCGCTCAACATTACCACACTGGGACTAAACCTCCAACACATATATACCAAGGAGAAAAATCACATCTGAACCCTGGTAACTACGTTACCCTGGTAACTATGTTGAATCTCCTGAACCTGGATCACAATATACCTCTACACTTATTTACCTACTTATTTAGGTAGGACTTTGATTTTTTTCAACAGCATTTTGCAGTTTTGGGTCTGTAGATTTCATACAGGATTTGTTGGATTTATGACTGTTTCATTTTGGGGGTGATTGGTATGATGTGATTTTTGTTTTCTAGTATTTCATTGCTAGCATACAGAAACATGGCTGAATTTTGTGTGTTGGCTTTTTATCCTTTGTTAAATTACTTATTGGTTCTATGAGAGTTTGGCAGATCAATGGGGTTTTCTTTGTAGAAAAATTGCATCATCTAAAAGTATGGATCATATTACTTCTTCCTTTCTGAACTATATGCCTATTGTTTTCTTTTCCTGCATTATTGACTGGCTTAGGCTTCAGGTACTATGAAAGTCAGGGTAAGAGCAGACATCCTTGCCTTAAGCTTATTTTTCAGGTGGAAGCATTCTTTACACATTTTTGGATATGAAGTGTTAAATTCTGATGAGGATTTTTTTGTATCTCTGTTCAAGAGGGATATTAGCCTGAAATTTACATTCTTTTTTAATTATAAATTTAATATCTCTAATATTGCAATAGCACAGACTATTTCATCTTGGGTTATTTTTGTTAGTGTACTGTTCATCTAAATTGTCAAATATACATGTGCAGACTTATTTTAGTGTTTTTTTCTTATTATTCTTTCAATGACTGTAGGGACTGTAGTGATATCTCCTCTTTTAGTCTCCAATACTGGTTTTATGTGACTTTTCTATTTTGTAATTTGTTAGTTTTTCAGGAGGCTTATCAATTTCACTGACTTTTTCAGTGTATCTGCTTTAGATTTGATGAATTTTCTGTCTTGTTATCATTTCTTTATTGATCTGTTTTAAATTGTATGGATTTCTGAACTTACCTTTATTATTTCTTTTCTTCTGCTTGTTTTGGGTTTATTTTTCTATACTATCAAGAATAAAACAAGTTTGCCTATCTTTGTTACAGTTCAACAAAGTATTGAAAATTCTTTCTAATATATAATAATGAAAAAATGACAAAAATATGTAAAGTTAGGAAGAGATAAAATTCCTATTATTCACAGAAGATAAGATTATTTACACAGAAAATATAATAAATTCAGGTATTAGGAATAATTAGAAAGTTCTATAAAATGGTAGTGTTATTCTACATTCATTAAAAAAAAACAATAAAATGCTACACAAAATAACATGAAAGCCTATAAAGTATCTAAGGATTAGTGGAACTCCCAGGCTTCATGTGGCAAATCTAAAACTTTTAAATGATGTAAATGAAGATTTATACTATGTTTGCTTATAGAATGAGTTATTATTGTAAATATATAATTTCTTTCGATACTATAACAATTCATATATTAACTATGGTTTCCCTATAAAATGTATCTATATTTAGTAAAATTAAAATATCAATTAAATTTACATTAAAATTCTTTTGAAAAAAAATCAACAAGATGAACCAAAGTTAATATTTAATATTAGAAGTTCATGAATAAATGATCCAATGACTAAGTAAATTTTATTTTAAAAAGAGTGAAGAAATACAGCTACAATATGAATTATTTGCTATTAAGGCATACTTTGAGGTATGGAATTTCAAAACAAAAGTGCAATACTGCTAGAGAAATAGGCAAATGGAACATGGTCTATTGCTTAAATATATAGAATTTTATGCATTTATATATTAAATATAGAGAAATGATATAGTATGAAGATACCAGAAAAATCAGGGGAGAAAGGATTGATTATAAAATGGATGATGAGGTAAACTTCATACAGAAGAGTAAAGTCCTATTTTTTTTCCTCCTGTCATTTACAAAAGGGAATGGCAGATAAATTAAAGACCTAAATGTAATAGATGAAACTATGGAAACAAAACTCCACAGACTATCTTTTTTTTGACCCTGGGGAGGAAAGACTTCTTAAACAATACCATAAATGCACAGAAAAAAATTGGTGGAAAACTGGTTGACTTAAATGAAACCAGTTGGAGACTTCTTTGGCAGTTTTTTACAAAGTTAAACATGAGACTACCATATGACCTAGAAAAATCCACTCCTAGGTATTTACCCCACGTAAATTAAAACATATGTCCACACAAAGACTTGTCCATTGGTGTTCTCGATGCCTTATTTGTAAACCCCCAAGCTGGAAACAACCCAAATGTCCACCAGCAGAAGAATGAATAAAACATTGATGCACACAACATGGACATAGCTCAAAGTCCATATGCTGAGTGAGATAAGCAGTGCCAAAGAGCACATACCATATGATCCCATGTACACGAATTTCTAGAACACACTAAACCAATCTGCAGTAACATAAAGCAGAGCAATGGCTTCCTGCGACAAGGGGCCGACCATTGACTTTTAAAGGTATGAGGGAACCTTTTGAAGAGATTCACACGTTCAATGTCACAGTCGTGTAGTGGTTACGTGGGTGATTTATTTGTTAAAAATCATTGAACTCTATACTTTAAAAGTGTATTTTGCTGTATGTAAATGATAGCTTATTGAAGTCGATTTTGTAAAGAAAGAGTTATAAAACAAAAAATGTGTAATTATTGCTTCATCAAGGACACTGTTAAAAAGCTGAATAGTAGTATTGGGTCTTATTGATGGTAAATTGAGAGAAGATACTCCAGTGTCAAAAACAAATGAGATTAACATCTAGAATATTCAAATTATCAGAAAACATTGCTCATCAACAATAGAAATATACTGCTTTTATGTGTCATAAAGACTATAAAGTCATAAAATAGCAAATGTTAAATTAATATGAGCGAAATGAAAGTCTCCATGTTGCTCATAGCAATAAAGACTGGCATAATCACTCTAAACATGATCTGGCAATATTTCAATCAACAAATACTTGAGCGCTAATCATGGGCCAGAAACTATTCCAAGTGGGGAGAAATCAGCAGTGGGTGAACAAAATATATAAAAATGTTTGCCTTCTTTAAGCTTGCAGTCTAGTGGAAACAGAAGACAGTGAATACAATTAAAAAGCAAACTTAAGGTACGTTAGGTGATGGTTGATAAGTGCTGTAGAGAAAATAAAGATGGATGGGGGTAAGGGGTGATCAAAGGAGAAGGGAAGAGTTACCATTTTAAATTTGGTGGTTAGCCATGTCCTCACTGAGAAGGAGCACAGAGGCCTGAGTTGAGAGCATGCCTAATATATTTAAGGTTAGTCTGACTTTATTTGAGAAAATGAAGATGAGAATAGAGGAAATGAAGTAAGAGAGGTAAATGGAGGGAGACAGGGTAGGACCTGTAGATGCTTTGATGACTTTGGATTCCACTCTGAATAGGATGGAAAGCCACCAGAAAATTCTGTGAAAGGAGTTCTTATAAAACCAGGTATGCATATGTCCTAGCACACAGTGAGTCCACTACTGGCTAAATTTCACAGAGAAACCAGTACAGAGATGCACAAGAGGACATCCACAGGAACATTTCTTTCAGTGTGTGTGTGTGTGTGTTTGTGTGTGTAAACATGAATATTAGAGTGTAGTTGAGGCATTCATCGCTCCATGAATGAATATGTAAAACTCTTGAAGCAGAAGAAATTAAAGAGAGATATATACCTTTGTGGGTAGTTTAAACAATATTGAAGAAAAATAAAAGAATTGAGTGAGATTTAATGCACAGTACATTATATGTATACACACAAACAAAAAATAATTAATATTTTTCAAAGAGATGTTGCCCATTTAGTGTAGGTGTCTATGAAGGGACAGTAAGAAAGAAAATAAAAGAGAAAATAAGTAAGTTTAAATTAAAGAGAAAATAAGTAAGTTTTTGAAAGGAGAAAAGCTATAGGGAGGCAAGCAAATAAGTGTGCGATTTTATATTCCCTCCAATAGAACAGTAGCCTAATTTGTCTTCTCTTTAAAAAAATTATAAGCAATTTTAAAGATTAAAAAATATATTGAATAAAGTGGGAAGTCATCATGTAGCTGTAAATTATTAATCTATAGTTAATATAGGCCCATTTAAAACATAAATACTTTCCCCCTTGTTTTTATTTATTTATTGGGCATTTTTAACCATTTTTTGAGATATAATTTGCACATCTAATAAAATGCACATGATTTGGATGTGTTTGTCTTCACCAAAACCCATGTTGAAACTGATTCCCAGTGTGGTGTTGGAGGGTGGGATCTTGCACAGGTGATTAGGTCTTACAGACTCCACGTCCATGAAGGAATAGGAAGCCTTTCTCAAGAGACTGGGTTAGGTTCTCTCAAGACTGGACTAGGTTTCTTGTGAGTGAGCTGGATCTTGTGGGACACAACTGTGACATTGAATATGTCCATCTCTTCAAAAGGTTCTCTCATATCCTTAGAAGTCAGTGGTCTGCCCCTTGTCACAGGAAGCCATTGCTCTGCTTTATGTTACTGCAGATTGGTTTAGTGTGTTCTAGAAATTCGTGTACATGTTACTGTGAGAGCAGGTTGTTAAAAAGCAAGGCTGACCCTCCTCTCAGACCTTCTTGTACAAATGCTCTCCCATATACAACACTCTCCTCTCTCTTTTCTGCTGTGAGTTGGTGTAGCAGGAGGCCCTCTTTGGAAGTGAAGCAGATGTCATTGCCATGTTCTTGTTCCTCCAGAAACATGAACCAAAATAAACCTCCTTTCTTTACAAATTACTCAGTGTGTGTTAGTTTGTTATAGCAGTAGAAAATGGACTAATGTACCATTTGATGTGTACATTTTGATGAATTTTGAGTATAATCACCAATTCATTCACATTATAGAACATTTACATCACTCCAAAATGATCTCTAGAGCTCTGTTCTGATCAATCTCTTGTCACCTACCCTACACAACCAGTGATTTGCCTTATGTCATTGTAGATTAGATTTGTCTTTTTCAGACTTGTTATCAAAAGCAACATGAAGTTTCCATTATGTTCATGTTTTCCTTTAAAATTTTGAACATATTTATTCTACATATTTTAAAGTGTTTTCTGCTAATTTAAACTATATGTCATTTATGAATCTGTTTCTAATGCCTAATTTTTGTATTGGATGGACATGGGTTCCATTTTCCTGCTTTTCCACATCTAGTAATTCTTGATTGGATGTGAGACATTTAGAAAGCTTTTTGTTGAGTGCTTAGATTTTGCTATCTTTATGTAAAAAATTGGGGGCTTTATTCTGGCAGATAGCTTATTTACTTCCCAAACAGCTTGATCTTCTGGGACTAGTTTATAAGTTTTGTTAGGGTGGTTCAAGAGACTTTACGATAGGGAGATAATAGCTGCACTACTAAGATCTTTTTGTGGTCTCTGTATAATTGTCCAGGGGTTTAATGAAATTCACTACTTGTCCGGATGGAATTTGAATGTCTCTCAGTTATGTGTGAGACCTGATGGCTGTTCAGTTTACAGTTTTCTGTTAATTGAGCTAATCATCTTTATACAAACTTCTGTGGTCTCCCCCTATGCATTTATGGCTTAGTATCTATACAAAACTCAAGGTGATTCCTTTTCCAGATTTATGGAGCTTCTTTCCAGCTCTCCTTCCCTCCCTTCAGACTCCAGGACATGCTAAGTACCCCAGCCTGCATATCCAACCGTCCAGGCTCCCAAAACTTGGATATCTGTCTTTTCAGCTCAGTAAGAATCTTTTTTTTCTTCTAAGAAACCCACTGCTCAGTTTTATGTCCTTCAATGTGCCTTCAGTTGGAAAGCAAAGCCAATTGTTTGGCTTATCTTATTCTACCTATTATCTGGAGATCACAGACACCACAATAGTTTCCTATATTTTTTGATGACTTTTCTGGTAATTTAAAGTGAGAAAGTTAATCTCTTGCCATGTACTCCATCATGGACTAAAGTAGAAATCTCTAATAGTAAGCTTTTTAGGAGAGAATTGATTGTGTAGTTAGACCACTGGCATATATTATTCATTGTCCTCAATTATTTTTACTTTAGGATGGTGCCAGACTTTAAACTTGTTTTATAGTATTTTGAAGCAAATCGCAAATATTTTTTATCTATATATATTTTACTGTGTAACTTTAAAGGATAAGGACTCTTTTTTTAAAAAAAAAATAACTACACTTTCTATTACGATAGGTGAAAAATTAAATAATTTCTTGATATCATCAAATATAAATATTCCATATTCAATGATGTCTTAATATTTTTACAGTTTTCTAAATGTTGGGATTCAGGACTGGGGATGCAGCTCAGTGGTAGAGCACTTATGTAGTAAGTATGCACAAGACCGGAGTTGGATCCCCAGTACCACAGGAAAAGAAAAATCCAGAATTTGACCAAGACTCTCAAATTGTAATTGTTGATCTGTCTTTGAGTGCCTCTTAATTTCCATGCTAACTTTCCATTTCTTTTGTTTTCTCTTAAAATGTATTGTTTTAGGAGACTCTTGTGTGCTCGTACTGTTTGTCCTGGATGTTCTCATAGTTTGACTTCTGCTGATTGCAGCCCTATGTGGTAGTTTAACCTGTTCCCTGCTATAATTTGGTTGTTGGAGTTATTTACAATAACTCATGTACCCATTCATGAACATATTGTCCTTCAGTTTTTAAGTTCTACTTTTATCATCTGCAAAGTTTTATGGGCTTTTCTCATTGATGAATTGAACATTTGTTTGTTTTATTATTTGTTTATTTATAGTTTTTGTTTTCTTGCTATGATGAGCCCATATTTTACTTTCTTGGGTTAGAAATTTACTGTTGGTCTTGAAATCATTGGGCAAATCTACTTGAATTGTGCAATAAATCTCATTCTATTTCCTTTTTAGTTTGTTTTTTCAACACTGTTTATCCAAACAGCTAAATGTGTCTTTTATCAATTGCTTCTGTTTCAGATTTTTTCTATTTACTACCTAATGCTCACATTCACACACACACACACACACACACACACACACACGCACACGCACACAATGCTGAGGGAAACATTCTAGTGTGTGTCTTCTTGTGCATCTATGAACTGGTTTTCCTGAGAAACTTACCCATAGTAGCTTAATCTCCAAATAGGAAAGACAAATAAATGTGGTGTGCTTTTGAGGGTGACTGAGCACATGGTCATGTGACCTTTCCATATGTGATAGTGCTCCTGTAGACTTGTTAGGCTTTCTTTACCTGCTTATGTAAGGAGCTAAAAGTTCAGATTGAGAGTTCAAGAGGATTTCCAAAGTTTCATCTACAGTTTTAAACAACTCAGTGCACAGGTGGGTCCCTTCATTTCAATCAGAAGCCATGGGGGTTAGCTCAGGCTCTCATTCCAGGGTTTCATGAGCCACAGTTGCCTGAGTTTGTGTTTCCCTTGCTTTAAAACAGGGGTAATGGGCTGGGGTGTAGCTCAGTGTAGAACAGCTGCCTAGCATGTGTGAGGACCTGGGTTCCATCTCTAGCACTACAACAGCACACAATGCTACAACAACAAAAACAGAGATAATAACGCCAGTTTTGACCATCTCACAGGGTTGTTGTAAAGAACAAATGGATTGATACATTCAATTTGCTCAAACAATGTTCAATAGAAATATATAAAATGTGAAATTTAAATTCTTCTAAATCACATTAAATAAAAGGGAAAAAATCAATGTACTTAATTTTAATGACGTATTTTATTTACCCCAACATAATGAAAATATTGTCATTTTGAATATAAAGGAGATGTTGTACATTTTTATACTGTTTATGAAATCTGATGTGTTTTATATTTATAATACATCTCAACTTGGATGCTAAATTCTAATTGGAAATATTTGATATGCATTTAAATTACATACCAGTTATAGTTGATTAAGTAGATTCACATCTCAAAAATTTTTCCAAATAAAAGTTTTTCCAGGAATTTAGGCAGGGGAATAACCTGGTGATAGAGCACTTACCTAATATATGCAAAGCCCTGGGTTCAACCCCCAGCACTACAAAAATATAAAGTAAAATAACTTATATTTAAATTTCTTATTTTTTTTAATTCTTTTTTTTCAGAGCTAGCTATTGAACTCCTAGGCTCACACATTCTATGCAAGTTTTCTACTACTGAGCTGCACTCCCTACCTCAAATTAATTAAAATTCAATAAAATTAGAAATTCAGTTCCTCTATCACACCAGCCACATTTCAAGTGCTTAACAGCCATCTGTGGCTCGTGGCTACCATACTGAATGGTGCTTCTGTGTGCACTGCGAGCTCTGTGCACATGGTTGCTTGTACTGAAGTTCTCAAATCTCAGTTGGATATTAACATTGTTTCACTTTGGACCTAATGCAGGAGAGAAGCAGATTTCCTTTGCTTTGACCTATTAAAGAATTTCCTAAGGAAAACCTCCCAGCTTTCTTGACAACTGGACGACAGATTGCTTCCATTTCAGTAATCAGAATTTATTTTGTCTAAGAGTTGCTACACATTCTGGGAAATAAATACATCTCTAAGAGTGGGGGAAAGATGTCCAAAATAGACTGTTTTTAAAGAGCTAAAAAATCGATTCCTGGTAGTAATGCAATCTGGGATACATGAAACCATTAGCACACGGGAGCCCGCAACGAGGTCAGAGTCTATTCTGAGCTGTGGAGAATCAAGCTCCTTGTGACTTCAGTGCATTATCAGGGGCAGGCTACAGTTCCGGTAGGGCCAAACCCATCATCTCAGGGTGAGGAGCATTCCGGGGTCACATCAAGGTGCTGGGATTTTCTAGCAGAGGTGATTCAGAGCACTTGTGCAATCTAACCAAGCATCTTTTCCAGGAATCATCACAGAATTGCATACCAAGTTATTTCTGAGTAACAGAATGGGAACCTTTCATAAATATTCCTTGCCTCTCCAGAGGATATTTGATTCCAAAGAACTACTGCCCTCAGTCAGGTGGGATTGCTTTAGCACTTACCTAGCATTCATAGTTTTAAGTGTTTTACCTATATTAACTAATTTAATTATCTTAATAATATTATGAGTTAGATATTGTTATAAACCCCACTTTGCAGGTGAGGAAACTGAGGAAGAGGAGTTCAATAGCTTGTGCAAAATCACATGCTCATCAATGATGGGGATAGGCTATGAACCCAAATGATCTAGACTTCCAAGTCCGGTCAGAGTGTTGAGCTGTCCACCCAGTCACCAGAGATGCAGATGCGTCTCCTCAAGTTAACTATTAAAATCAGTGGCAAGCTCAGAAACCGCCTGCCTTTGTAGCTGTGCCCTGGGCTTCTAGAATGTTCTTTATTATAACAATCTCCTATCAAAATTCTAGTTATCCTTCAAAGCTCAGCTCAAAACAAACCTTTCTTACTGAGTTTCCTAAATCTCAAGTTAGAGTTATTCTCTTTTTGATCTCTCCCAACCATTTGGAGTTAACCTGGAAAAAGGCAGTGTTTCTAAAGCCACCTGGAATTACAGCACTATGTGTCTTTCTTCTATGCCGTGAGTCCCTGGAGGGTGTGCAGTGTATCCTACTCATTTCTGTATTCTTCACCACACCTAGCATGCTGCCTTTTGCCTTCTAGGCAGTCAGTAAATATTCATTGACCTAATTTGAATAGAAATATAATACATTGGAAAATGCATTCTAATGGGTTTCCAGAAACTTCAATTCTAAACTTGGTTTGGACACCAATTAGTTATATACATTTGGGCAATTTACTTAACCTCTCTGAGCTTTAGTTATCTCATCCATAATTGGATGAGATAATCTCTAAGGCCTCATGACTTTTATGGAGTAGGCTATTATTTGCTCTGAATTTATGTACACAAAAGGTTTTTAAACAAGTCCCTAAAGGATATTTCATATGTTCTGAGATCACTCATGGTAAAGACCCCCGGCTGAAATGGAAGGGACATCTCACCATCTGGGGCAGTAGAAGCCCCTGAGTTGTGTTATCTTGGGGAAGATTATTGATTTTAAAGTAAGCGAACACTGATCAATTACCAAACATCAGCCTAGTCTAAACAGATGCATAAATTTGAGCCTTGATGTAAGAGAATACATTAATAATTAATGGAGAAACTCCAAATTATTGCCCAGATTTAAAAATATAAATAATTATATTTGAGTAGGAAATACATACACAAAGTATAAGATTTCAAAGATGTTTAAAAACTTTTGTTGGAAATGCCTACTTTGTATTTTTCAAGGCTGTTGGTGATTTGGATAAAAAGTTTATTTTATTTTAAAACAAAGCTCTGAGTGGAAATCCTCATGAGCTTGTCCGATATTATAAAATCTCAAATAAAGGCCAGACCCCCTCACAACACTGGTGCAGCTTGATGACAGATGAAATGTCACTGTCTTGGTGTTGAATCAGCAAATGCTATCCCCATTGTAGAAGAAGGGGATCCAGGGTCTAGAAAGAGAGAATTATGTGGACAAGGTCACGGAGAAGGACAGTGGAGGAACCGAGTTTGGAAAGCCAGCTAAACCAACTCTACCCATGCCTCCAAGGCTTTATCTTTGTGTCTTCTAGCCCAACTCGATTCTTTTGCAAGAGAAGCAGATTGCATCCTGCGCTCAGGACAGCCTCACCTGGTGACCCGGCACCTGTCTGTAAAGGAAAGAAGTCTTCTGTAGCCAAGGCTTCTGCTTGTGTCAGGGGAGAGTCAGTTTCCCTTTGGAGAGGAGCACGTTGGGTCCCAAAGGGTCCCATTTCCCCATGTTCTTTGAATCTCAATCGAAGACTTGATCTTTGGGTCCCAGGAAGAGGGGCTGGCTAAACAGAGAACGTGCAAAGTTGAACTTTATTTACTATTGATAAGAAAATCAAAAGGAAGTTAACTTTTTACCCATTCTCCTCTCAATGCTATCAAAAGAATCATGAAATCTTTTCAAGATCAAACGCAGAGGTTCCTCACAAAGGTTGTCATGATGAATTAATTCGAGGCTTTTTAGTTCCTCTTTCCCACTGTGCAGAAATGAGCAGGATAGTTTTTCTCCTCTCTGCGTGGTTCTGAAGGCTGGCGTCGGATGCTCCTTTCTTCCCGTGCTCCCATCTCTGCCACTCTCTGCTCCTCTGTACCTGTTCCACCTGCAGATTCTGGAGACCCAAAACTAAAGTGTGTGCGTGGGAACCTTCCATTCTGTCCAAACAAGAGGCTGTAAAAACAGTGTGACAAGCAAGTTTGGAGGCTGTAGTTCTGGAGGAAGGCGTGCATCTCCTCGTGGGCCCACGTCTCCATCCCCACCTTCCCTCTCCCTCTCCGCTGCTGCAGAACTGCCTCCCCTCATTTGTGACACATTGTCTTTATCGTCCATGCTCCTGACTTGCTCCAATCAACACATGGCTTTAACTCCTTTAAAACAAGCTTGTTAGAGCTGTCTACAAAGCCATGAGGGTCCAACTTCCTCTGATTAATTAGGAGTCTTAGAAATCTGCAAGTGTGTTTTAAAAACTGTGCTGGGGGTGAATGTAGCACTGAGCAAATTCACTTTTTAAATATTTCATGCTGCTCTACTTTCTATCCAGAGGTAGGTGGGGGAGGGGTCATTTGTCTATGGTAAAATGGATTTTGTCTCCTGTTTGTTTAAAAAAATTATTTGTTCGAATTAGTTATATACGACAGCAAAATGCATTTCTCTGATAAGTGGATGCTGATCCATAATAGAGGTATGTGGGGGGAGAATGGAGGAACTTTGGGCCAAAGAAGGAGGGAAGGGGAGGGAACATGGGGGATAGGAAAGATGGTGGAATGAGTCTCTGTTTCTTTTTGGCAAGTGCTGCTAACCTACTTGCTCCCACCTCCCGCCCAACCCCTCCCCTTCAGCTAAATAAGTGAAAAAAGCAGCAACAGGGGAGAACTGTTGTCCTTCAGGTCTGTGCCAAAGGAGTCGTTACTGGATCCCAGGCAACTGGATCCTTGACTCCCTTTGGAGAGGAAAGCTTTCAAGACGTGTTCCATGATGACTTATTACATGTGGCAAAAATACTTGTTATTGAACACACTGCTGAGATTTTTGCATCCCTGTTTTGCAAAGCTTATACGAAAGGCTACTCCACTGAGCCTGGTCCAGGTGTGTCCCCATCTCCTTGACTACCCATTTGCTGTTTGGTCTCCAGGTGACTGACCTAATCTACTTTATCTTGCACCTTACAAGATTCAGGTTAGAATATTCACATGTGTGAAAGTTCTGAGACAGAAAAGAGTGGGTGTGTTTCATAAACCAGAAGACCAGTGTGGCTGGAACATGGTAATCAGCAATATTAACTTGGCATTTTATGTACCTGGTCATGTTCAAAGCACTTTATTGATTTAACTTTCACCATGAGTCTATGATGAGATTGCAGGGAAGTTAAAGAACTAGCCCAGGGTCTCACAGCCAGGAGATTCACATGTGTTTCAAGAGTCAAGGCAATCCAGCTCCAGACCCATCCTCCGAATACAGCATGAACATGCAGACATGGCAAATGGAGAATGGATGGGGACCACATCACACAGATCAGGAAAAGAAGAAGAAAGTTCATTTAATTAAGTCCTTCAGTTTCAGGCCTTCACTGAAAGCTAAATATAGCATGCAGGCCATCTAAAGACCAATTTCCATCTCTTTCTTCCCATAGAACATTGGGGGCATCCATTGAGGACTAACTCTAGGGTAGGCACTGTGAGAAAAGCAAGTAGCAGTCCAATTTATCCTCTGAGGACCAACAAGGTCCTTACTACTTTAAGGGACAGGAGTGGTGTTAGGGGAGTAGGGGTAAAGGATTCAAGGAGGAAATGGCACTTGAAGTGGCCTTCCGGAATAATTAGGATAGAGACCGGTGGGAGCTGTGGAATATTTTGAAGCACTGCCCACTCCTGCTTCATTGTTACTTCAGCATGCACTTACTATGTGTCTTCCACATGCCTGATTCTCTGCTAGGATTGAGGAGAGCAGTGATTTGGACAAATCAACTAGAAAGAAACCAGCAGGACCACAGCCACAACAGCAGGAAAGTCTGGGATCTCGGAAGTTTAGCTTAGTAGAGGGACAGCAAGGATGGGCACAGAAAGCAACCAATGATGGCTCTTAACCAGCAGAATCAAGAATGAGGATTTTTTTTTCCCCTGATACATGATGGGAAACCATTGCTGTTCTTGAGCATGGGAGAGAAATAATTCAGGGAGGTTCTAGAATGATTTGTGTGGTGGCCGTGTACAGGCTACCTTGGGCATAAATATGAGTCATGAGATTAAATCTCTGTTAAGTGAGGCAGAAGAAGGCTCAAGGAACAGAAAAGTAGGCCCAAGTGTCATTAACCTTTACTTATGAGGTGCCTGAATGTGCTTTGAAATGAAAAGGGCTTTGGAATAGTAGGTGCTTTCATTTTTCGCGATCAAGTTTAAACTAGTTTTTCTTGGTTTCTCAAAGTAGACACGATTTCTGGCTGAGGGTACAGGGACATTTTATCAACCCCAAACTGCCTTCAACTTGGCATCTCTTCAGCCAGAAAGAAACACATTATTCACCCTGGACTAGCCTGAAAAGGGTAAGAGAAATGAATGTAATTTAAGGAGACTGTCCTTAATTAAAGAAGCCACTTGGTAAATTTCAAAGGCTGCCTTGTTTTGACCAGGTCTGTCTTTTTTTTCTTTCTTCTTCTTTTTTTTTTCTTTTCATCTTAATATACTTTTCCAAATCCTCTCATTGGAAATTTTACCGCTTTTGGGTTTTACCTGGTAAATTTGTATTTAATCGTCAGGGGATGCTGTTTCAGGTTGACAGGAGCTCAGGGATTGGCATGCACACCGTGTCTTCATGCCAAAGCAGGGAGGACAATGGAAGGCTCTGAAGCAATGAATGCAACACATCGTGTGCTCTGGGTTCTCTGGATGACCGTGCTGGGCTCTGGCATTTCAGGGCAGCCAGAAGGGCAAGTGAGGTGGATTTCTTTCCTCCTTTCTTTTCTGGCATATGCAGTATAGGGCCTGCCTCTTGCAGGTAGCCTCCCTGAGAGGGCTTTTCTCCATTCTGCATGCGTATTTTCACTGTTAAAGGAGCCTCACACATTTTGCTGGTTGTATTGTTTAGTGTGTGGTAGGGGCACTGTAGCAATGTGTGCTGCCTACAGTCAAAAAAATCAAAGCAAGAATGATTGTGGCATGTTAGTGAACATCCTGCACCGCCCATTTATTTCTTGCAGAGTTAACAGGATGTATACACACAACACACACACACACACACACAAACACACACTCTGTTTTTTGCCCTCAAGGTTTTTTTTAAAGTAGCATACTCAAATTGTGAAATTGACAGGAACTTTATAGATGATAAAAGTTATTCCCATCATTTATAGACATGGAAACTGAGACCTAGACAGGAAAAAGGCCTGGATGCCAAAGGCTACAGTTCTAGTCAGGGAGCACAGAGAGTAAAATACAAATTCTGACTTGGGTATCCTGATGTTCTTTGGACATTCCACCACCTAAAATCCTCACTCTTTCTGAAAAACAAAAAACAACAACAACAAAAAAACCGACTTGCAAAACTGATTAACTTAGAGTGTTGTAGTTAGAAAGGGATCAACTTAGAAGTCATTTGCAAAGATCGGTCTCGAACTCAGGTTTCTGGAATCCCATAGCAGGATCATTCTATGGGCAAAGTACTTGAGTGATGTTTAGATGTAGTTGGGAAAATCAAGGATGGAGTGGCAATAGCTCAAAATTCATGAAGTCTCCACATTCTGTGAGTCCTGGTCCCCTTTAAGCCCTAATCCTACCATCTTCAGAATGATCACTTGCTTTATTTTTCTCTACAGAGAGCAAGGCTGGCAGAGTGCTGAGACAGCATGCTGCAAAGACGCTCTGACACAGCACTTCCGGTCACAGTAGTTAATTACTTCAAATATGCAGCTTAAGTGCAGCCCATGAATCAGATCAGGACCAGTTCCTGGAAACCTTGATAATGAGAGCTTCGGGAGGCAAGAGCACCGGGAGGGGGAGGCAGGCCAGTGGGTTCCATTCCCCTGGTCCTACATTGCCATGGCCAAGGTAAGCTGCAAGCTCAGTGGGTGTTGGAGCCTGCTGCCTCTGATCCCCTCACTCCAAACTCCAAATGACTGGCTCAGGGCTACCCACCAAGCACCTGTGCCCTGCTTTCCTTCACAACACTCGATGCTGAAATGTTCTCTAATCTACTGTCAGTGTCCCTTCTTCCTGCTCAACTGTCCTGATAGGATTTTCAGTGCTGGCCCTGGAGGTTCTCCATTGTGGCTGCAGGCATCTCACCTATTGGTCTATTTGAGGACATTTTTGTTAATACAGAGAAGAAGTCATTTTGTAAGGTTTTAGACTGAGTGGCTTCAACAACTGGAATCAATCTTCTCCCAGTGTTGGACACTGGAAGTCCATGATCAAGATACTGGCAGGGTCAAGATGGTTCCTCCTGGGGCCTCTCTCCTTGCCTGTGAACAGCTGCCTTCTTGCTGGGCCCTTGCATGTGAGCCATAGTAGTTAGGGCTCCACTTTGTGACTTTTAACCTTAAGTATCTCCTTAAAGGCTATGTCTCCCAACTATAGTCACATTGGAGGTTAAGGTTTAAACGTATGAGGTTTGAAAGGACACAGCTTAGCCCACAGCAGGGCCGTGGATGTCTCCTCTCTACTGAAGGGATGTGCAGGCTAGCAACAAGATAAGGCATCTGCACAAGCATTGAGGAGTATTTGGGACAAAGGGGTCTACTCCTTCTTTCATGTCTCATAGCTAGATCTGAACAGCTAAAGAATTTGCTCCTGAGTCTCATAGGGTGGGTTAGTAGAGTAGTAGAATTTCCAGTAGTGTAACTCTAGAAGATGCCCAAATGGCATTTTCTGGAGGTATGGGGGATTACCAAAGGGACATGCCCATGTGTCTCAGGAGCCAGTTTCTTCTTGTTGGAGAACTTGATGTATATAATAGACACATCAGATTGTGAGTGTGTGTGTGTATGTGTGTGTGTGTGTGTGTTATGTGTATGTGGAAAGGCTTTATTCCACCATGAGTTTTGAGAACTTTACAGAAAATTTACAAACTATATCAGATGCTGGAGAAATGGCCATCAGGGTTAGTGGCTTAGTCATGTACTGTGAGGCCATTGTGCTGTGACATTGGGCTAGCCTTCCATATTTTAGGCACAGTTTAAGAATAATTTCTACCCCTAATGAGCAATGACTTTAATCAAACTTCACTATAACTGTATAAGGTGGTATGTTACCCTCATTTTATAGAGAGGAAACTGAGGCATACAGAAGCAACTGTTCAAAGTCCCAAAGCCATTTTGAGGGAAAGATGTGTCTGTCTGACATTAAGATCCAGGTCCATCTGCAATCTATCGGAGGATACAAAACACAAACACCTAAAAATGAAAACCAGACGGTCCACCTGTGTAGTTGATTTGAAGCTGTGGTGTTTAAAAGAGGGTGGTGTGATCAATTTGAGGATAAGTTGTTAGAGAATGCCCTGTAAAAAAGGTATTACCAGAGTCAGGCTTTGAAGTATAGGTAGATTTTAAAGGGGGCAGAGGTGGGAAACAGATTGTCACAGAATTTGAAATAGAAGCTGCAAATTGGGTGCAGAAAAGAGCAAGAAAACTGGCACCCTTTTTCTTAGGGTTTATAACTACAAAAATGGACAGTGCATTCATATTTGTCAAGGTTGGCATTGGACTCAGTCTTGACAGGGGAGGAAAACTTGAAATGAATCTCAGGATGAATAGGATTTAGATGTATGTTTTCATGGGTGGCAGGCAGTTCATCAGGGTTAGAGGGAGCTCTTATGTCAACTGGTGAGAATTTGTATAATGAAACTGTACTAATTGTGAATAGCCAACAGCATTTCTGTCTCTGAGCTCTCGTGGGTGCGGATCGACAGGCATGGAATTGCTCTTATTTACAGTGGAACCGCAGTCTGAGTGGAAGTGTGAGTGAGAGAGAAAAACACTTTCTACACAATCAATCACCTGATGTTCTTACTGAAAAACATGTTTAACACTGTCGGCTCAGACTTTGAGGCTGCTATGCTACGTGCTGGATTCCCTTGAAGTCATTCAATCCCCATCCGTGAAAGGAATTATGGTTGTGGAGATCACCTCAGAACTACTAACTTTTCAATACAAGATGTCTACTTCTTTCCTGAGATATATTATGCAAATTGGTTCACATAATTGAGGAAGCTGAGTATACCCACGACATGCTGGCTATAAGCAGGAGAACCAGGAAAGCTTATGGTATAAGTCATGGAATCCTCCAAAAGCTAAAGAAATAGAAACTCTAATATCCGAGGGCAGGAGAAGACTGACGTCCTAGTTCATGATCTGTGAGAAGGTTTTGTCCTTTGTCTTTCTGTTTCATTTGGGATCTCAATGGATTAAATGATGTCTGCCCACATTAGTGAGGGTGACCTTTACCCTGTCTATTGACTCCAATGCTAATCTTTTCTGGGAACACCCTCACAGCTATACCCACAAGTAATGCTTTATCAACTATCTGGGCATCCCTTAGCCCAGTCAAGTCAGCATAAAATTAATCATTTCAAATTCCAGTCAATGTCAACTTTTTATTTGCCTCTGGAACTTTAATATGGATCCAAGGATCATGTTGTCTTCTTTTGCTCTAGATTTCTCTTCTCTTAGGAGATGAAGGAACAGGAGAGATTGGAGGACTTTGGCTTTTGTGATGGGATAATTTTGAACTCAAGAAGTTGTTTCACTGAAGTAGTAGAAGTATAGGAGTAAGTTGCTCTTGGGAGTGAGATACCACTAATTTTACTGCATTAGATGTGGGAAGTTTGGAAAAGCTGGAGGGAAAGCTGGATGAAAAGTTCTCAAGGAAGTTTTCTAAGATTTGCCTAATCCTTAGGGCAAATCTTCAAGGCCTAAATGGATAGGCTTTGTAACTTCAGAAAGATGGAGTCCTGTAAAACAAGTACATCCTCAACTTGCCATTCTCTAAAGCTAACACAACCCAAATTATAGCCTCATCTACAGCACCTCTCACTGTGCCATGGATGGGAAATATTGAGAAGATTCTATTGTGGTCTTAATCTAGGAGAAGATCATGGCTTACTTTTGAAGACTAGCTTCAACTTGTGAAAAATTAGCATTCGAAATGTGTCTATTTATAGTTCTAAACAAATCATTCAGAGTCGGTGGTTAGTTCCCAAGTTATGTTGTGCATCAGAATGAGCCAGGAACTTGTGGAAGTACAGATCCTCAGAGCCTACTCCTGGAAATTCTGAGTTTCATTCAGCCTTTGTATCTGGGTCTTTTAAGAAGCTCCAAGTCAACTGCAGAACTGTGGTAAAGCAAAGAATGAGAACCAAAGGACTGGGACAGTAAGGGAAGCTCCCGGCAACCAGTGCAGAGGTGGAAGAGGCAAGTTCATGGAGCTGAGAGTTTATCACTGAGGATCAACAGGGTAAGATGAGTGATTTTAACAGGTGGTGGTGTCCACTGGGGAAATATCTGCAGGGCCTGTGGATTAGTTCCATCCTGTGAGAGCAGGAAGACCAAGAATGGCTTGTTTCCTTCAAATAGCAGCCCTGACGGAGAGGTGATGAGTTAGAGGCACACGGAGTGCAGAGAAAAGTGGGCGTTGGCCTTGGGTTGGGCAGTCAGCTAAGGAGAGCCCCTCAGGAAAAAGGAAACGAGGTGTGGGCACTTGTGTTCTCCCCCCTCCCATCTGCTCAGTCAAGCTATCTGATTTCTAGCACAATACAGGGTGCACTTTAAACAAAACACTGAGATTAGCCAATCCACTTACCTCCCCCAAAGGAGATCATTCACCCAGAGGAAGCCTGACAAATGATCATGTAAAATATTATGCTTTTAAGAAGGTCCCTTATATCTCTCAGAGAGTCAATAGAGTCCATTATGTCAGTTCCCATCCACTGGCTTCTTTCTCAGCTATTTATATTTCCATTTAGTTGAAGCTTAGGCAAAGCTCACCAAAGCCCAGAAAATTAAAGTTACCGAAGACGCATTTGTTATCCTTTTTAAGGCCATCTATCTTTTTCATTGTTCTTGCATTGGTCCTGGTGGCTTCTCTTTTGCTTCTCACTTCCTTTTGACCCTTTCCAGTGTGAGATCCTGCTTTGATGGAAGATTTCCACTCTTATTCTTTTGACAATATCAATCCTTCATGGTTCTTCCTTCCTGTATTTGTTCCTCTTTATACAGGTTATGGCGCTGGAGGTGGGAAAGCCTGTTGTGGTTCTCCTGTGCTCTCCTGTTCCCTTTTCTCCCTTGCACCTTCCTGTTTACACTCTATATCCTGCACACCCTGCGTCTCTTCTTCCTTAAACACCACTTACAGCATCAAAGGAGAGATGAGACAGATGGGCTTTGACACAGAGATAAGCTGGGAGCACCTTGAAAGACAGAGTGAGAGAGTGAGCAGAGGTACTTGGAGAGAAAGAAGAGAAAGGGAGTGACTACTGGGAGGGATGGGAGAGAATAATAATAATAATAATAATAATAATAATAATAATAATAATAATAATGTTCTATGTATTCAGTACTTAATATGTGCTAGGCAGGATGACAGCAGTAAGTCCTTTAATCTTTAAAATGCTCCTTTGACTGTGTATTGTTTCTTTATTTTGGAAACAAGGATACCAAGACTCAGTGGGTTTAACCTTATTCCCAAGGTCATACTGTGATTATGAAATGCAACTGGAATTCAAACTCAGTCTGTCTTTCTCCTTTACATCTTGTAGAAATAAGTAGGCAATTCTTTTTTTTTTTAATTTAAGCTCAAGATATATTTGTAAGCTCAAGATATATTTCCAAGATATAAATATTTTTAGATATAGATAATTTTATACACCCATAAACTCATATATATATATATATATATATATATATATATATATATATATATATATATATATATGCACGGGCACAAACCCACAAATCAAGAACTAATCTTATTTATTTTGTTTGATGACGTTCCCTTCACTTTATCTCATCATCTTTAGAATTGGAAGGGACCACAGGACTCTCCACATTTGGTGGCCGGGATCCGTCTATGATATGCCTTATGCTACCTGTGCTTAAATTTTCAGGGAACAGGCAACTCCTTACCACAAAGGCAATCTGTTCCATTGTTGGACAGCTTAGATGTTTATATAATTATTCCTCCTCGGGTAACAGGAGGATTATCTCAAAATTGTGCAACTGTTTTCGCCCTCTGAGGTTACACAGTACACATCAAATCCTTTCACAGGATAGCTCTTTGTATGTACATATGCTAAGAATTCCTGCACACACAAACATACTCTCAAAGTCTCCCCTTTTCCAGCTAAGCACCTCTAGTTCTTACAATTATGTCTCACATGGCATAGTTTCCATCTTGCTCATTATCCTCTTGACCCGCGCAGGTCATAAAATTGAGCATACAGCTCAGGATAAGCCAGGTCAGCAGCAGCCTAAAAGACTTTCCTCTCCCTATTGTTGCACATCATGCTTCTGTTGATACAGTCTAGATTCCTCTTGCATTTAGAAAGTCAAATGATTTCTCTGTTAAAACTTGTTTGTGTTACTTTGGCTTTTGTACTGTTTTGCCAAGATCTTTCTAGATTGTTCCAGATTGCGACTCTCATCACTGGCTTTCCTCCCTAGCATTGTGTCACTTACAATTTTGTGAGCATATTTTCAGTTTTGTTTGAAATACGTTGTTGAGTATAAGTAATAAATTAAAAACAATATTATAATGTAATTTTATTTTATTTAAAATCTCTATTTTTGTATAAGAGTTATTCTGATGTAACACATACCAAAATGATTATAGTCCTTATTTATGAGTAATTGAATAATTTATAATGTTTATGTTTAATTTTTGATTATATATTTCTCCTAATTTAATTTGTTTTATTACACGTGGTAATATAACCAAATAAAAATCTCTCATTTTAAGTCACATTCTTCTACCTTAAAAGGTTGGCTTCTTCCATATCTTTCTGTTCTGAATCTACAGCATCTTCCTTATTTCCTAATTGCCAGGAATGTCTGCTGTCCTCAATCTGATTCAAAGCTCTTAGAGGACAGGGCAATGCTACTTTCATTGTCCCTTTGGCAGTTGGTGCCATGTTGGATGGATTGGGTGCATATAAATTAATGTGCTCTTCATTGGTGTTGAATTCATGGCCTTTGCTTGACTTTATTGGGTTTTTAAAATATTTCTTTTTTTATCTTTATATGACAGTGGAATGCATGATAATTTTTACTTTTACACAGCTAGAGCAAAATTTTTCCTATCTCTGGTTGTATAGACAGAATATTCACACCAATTCATGTCTTCATACCTGTACTTTGGATAATAATGAACATCACATTCCACCATCATTAATAACCCCATGCCCCCTCCCTTTCCCTCCAACTCCTTTGCCCTATCTACAGTTCATCTATTCCTCCCATCTCCCCCTCCCTATCCCACTATGAATTAGCCTCCTTATATTAGATAAAACATCCAGCATTTGGTATTTTGGGATTGGCTAACTTCACTTAGCATTATCTTCTTTAACTCTATCCGTTTACCTGCAAATGCCATGATTTTATTCTCTTTTATTGCTGAGTAATATTCCATTGTGTATATATGCCACATTTTTATTTTTTTGTCCATTCACCTATTGAAGGGCATCTAGGCTGGTTCCATAGTTTAGCTATGGTAAATTGAGATGCTATGAACATTGATGTGGCTGTGTCCCTGTAACCACTCTAAGATTTCATCTCACTCCAGTCAGAATGGCAGCTATTATGAAGACAAATAACATTAAGTGTTGGTGAGGATGTGGGGGAAAAGGTACACTCATCATTGCTGATGGGACTGAAAATTGGTGCTGCCAATATGGAAAGCAGTATGAAGATTTCTTGGAAAATTGGGAATGGGCCCACCATTTGACCCAGGTATCCGTCTCCTTGGTCTATACCTAAAGGACTTAATTATTTATGTCAATATTTTAAAATAATGGTTATAAGATGTTGCATCTATGACCTTCACTTAAGTGAAATAGGCTGACTCATCTACTAGTGAATAATTATTCACTATATTAACAATTCTATTTAGCCAATTGAAAGCCAATGATTCTTTTTTTTTTTTATCCTGATTGGTGGATAATTGTACAATGTAAACAAATAGTGGAATGATTTTGGTGACAGAGGAATATTGGTGAGCACTGTTAGTAATTATTTATCATGAGCAGCACTGTCCTACAAACTCCTACAAGTGGAAGCAAAGATACGATCCCTGATTTCAAGGTGCTTGCAGAATGGTGGGGGGATAAGACTGTGAAGAGTAGAAGGATGTCAAGTTGCACATTAGGATGTTGGTTGGGGCTTCCTCTGTCCCAAGGTCATCCCATTTTTCTCTTCTGTAGAGCATTTGATAAAAGAGTGTTGGATGGGTATGACTACTCCAACTGTAACCCTTAGGACATAGTAAACTGAAAGGTAGAGAAAAGCTATTCATATAGTTTTTCTAGTAGTCTACCTTTTTGTTTAAAAGGTGATTCCATTGCTTTGTCTGTGAAGGGCAGATGGGTAGATAATCATTGTTCAGCAAGTTCCCTGCAGATTTACAGATTTGAATCATTTAGAGGTCTCAAAGAAATGGTTACTTGTTGATGTCCTGCTTATAGATTTGGTAGCAGGAGTCAGTCATTTCTTAAGTTTGCTTCACTTAGATCTAAACTATGATACACCTCCACAATGGATCATCTACCACTACCTCTTGGTAATTTAGGAAGCTTCATGGAAACATAGAGCTGTAGTTATGACTCAGCTAGAGCTCTGAAACTCAAGTAGGAATGTCAAGAGAGGAGAATGGCAACCGTCAAACCAGCCTTCTCCTTCCATACTCAGCCCAAGCCACATGGAGGGAGCAGTACATATAGCTGTAAAATGGGATTTTGTTGTATTTTTCTCCAGTTATTACTTTCCATTGTATCCCGAGGACCTAGCAGAGTGAAATGCATATAGTTAGCACTCTGTATGCCTCAAATAAAAAAACATTGGGTTGAGACTTCTGCAGTCATTCATTTTCTAAATGGCTATGAATAGATTTTTCAAAGCTGGGTGAATAGTTGTATTTATTTTCTGCCTCCCTATTTCCTTCCCTAGCACTCAATTTTGAAAATATCTCAGGTTGGACCAAAGTCGGTGCTGTACTCCCTGATATAGTTTGCTGTGAGGTAGGAATGGTTGGCTTGGGCACTGGCCATTCAGGGAGTTAAACAAAGACTGTTAACATCATTCCTATTCTAGGGCTTGGGGTAAGGATCAGGGTAGAAGAGAAAGAAGATTTAGAAGTTAGAGTTAGAAGTCTAGGGAGGACCACTAGTCTCCTCTGAGATCTATATGCCTAGATCAAGCTCAGATCTGGGCTTTCTTTTGAGGGCCTGTCTCAGGAGACCCAGACATAGTATGAACATTGAATAAGAAAAAGGAGAGAATAGATGGAAGGATCTAAGTAGTTCTGGTCTTGGATATTGTTTTATGCAGATGCTAAAGTTTTAACACAGAAAACTCTCAGGACTTTCTTGTGATTGTGCACTGAGGAGATTTGAAGAAAATCTGTTTCTGGTTGACATGTTCCTTCTCCTTAAAAATCTCAAAGCCTACTGTGTGTACATATTGTGTACTGGGGTTATTGTCACCCTGTTGGGAGAGGTCCATCATGAAGTTGGGTGGAGATCAGGATGAGCCTTTCACAATGCAGTTCTTTTACTCTGAACAGATGTTTGATATCCCAATAACTCCTCCATCAACATGGTTTGATCCTTGTCAGCAAGTGCCACCAGGCTATGGAGCAGCAGGGCCTATGGGGACCAGCATCATGGACAGCCATCCTATTGCTGGCCTTAAGCCCTCTGAGAACCTATGTCTTTTGCCAAAATCAAAAATGAATGGAAAAAATGGGTGAATAAAGAAATTAACTAATCTTGCCCTTGCTCAGAAAATATGACAACTTCACTTACAGATTCTGCCACCAGAACATTCTTTGCCACACCTTCCTACTTCCTAACCATGGAATCACAAAATTCTACAGGAATTGAGAAAACAGCAAAAGCACGATGTCAATACTTTCAAAATACATGGGATTTGCAAGCAATGTTGATTTTATTTTATTTTTTATTTTATTTTATTTTATTTTTTTGAGAGAGAGAGAGAGAGAGAGAGAGAGAGAGAGAGAGAGAGAATGAATTTTAATATTTATTTTTCAATTTTCGGTGGACACAACATCTTTGTTTGTATGTGGTGCTGAGGATCAAACCTGGGCCGCACGCATGCCAGGCGAGTGCGCTACTGCTTGAGCCACAACCCCAGCCCTCAATGTTGATTTTAGATGTCAGAAAGATTGATGGAAGTTATTCCAGCAGGAAGAGCAAGAACAAAGACCTGGAGATAAGAAATAATGTGTTAGGGTAAGGGATAGGAGACCAGTTTGGCTAAAGCACTTAAAGGTGTTGGAAATCATGAGAGAAAAGGTTGCATATCGGATTATATTGATGGGTGGAGGATCTTCCATATTAGATTCAGGATATTTATTTGCTTTTGTATCCTCAATGCCTCCCCTAGAACTTGACTCAGAATAGGCACTTGGTAAATATTTATTGAATAAGTTAATGAATAAGTGAGTGAATAAATGGATAAAGGAATGACTTTTAGGAGAGACAGATTTTCAAGCTGTCTTCAATGAGCTTGGAAGAATGAAAAAGACAGTAATTGGAAGTTAAGGCATGGTCTGATACAGATAGTGGTAGAATCTTTGCCTGAAAATTCCCCATTGGATGCTATTTGGAATTAAGAGGAAAGCAGAGAGTGTGCCTCGGTATGGAGACTTGTGAATCATTACTGCAATGGGAATTAAAACCACAAGCCTGGAGCACAGTTAATGTAAAGTCTGAAAAATAGAAGGCAAGGCTGAGCAATGGGATTGACACCTTGAGCAGTGATAGAAAAACAGAAGAAACCATGGAGTTTGGAAAACAAGGAGATTAGCATCAAAGAATCCTGGGTAGAGAAGCATAGCTGTGAAATGGTGTGGCAGAGCAGCAGCTGTGCGTGTTGTAGAGGAGGCTCCTTAGACCATACAGCGTGGTGCTGGTGAAGGTAGGCGCGTTGCTGGGCCTGGCTGGTCCACATTCTACTGGCACATCCGAAGGACACAGGGAGAGGCACAGTTGGGTTTAGGAGATCACTGTGAGTATGGAGAGGCATCTGCAAAGGTCCGGTTTAAAGCTGTGTGGAAACATTTTCAATCAGAGAAGCTTCCCAGGAACAAAGGGATGCAGACATGCAAAAGTAACTTAGACTTGGGGTGAAGATTGTGAAACAGTTGTGGGTCAGGCCTTGCAATCTCACTCAACAACTCTTTCAAGCTGAATTCTTCCAACAATAGTGGAAGCAGTCAGGTTAATTAAGAGAGAGGTTGAGAAAGGAAATCACTAAAAACAATAATGAAAAAAATATTAAAATAGGAGGTCAGGATCTCTACTTGCTAGATCAATGAATTTTCTATCCCACAGGGTCTCTGAAAACTTTTGACTATCTACTGTCTTTTTCCTGTACTGAAGCTCATTTGGAACAAAGGTAGGAGAGAGGGAAGCCAAGGAGATAGACACATGCTTTAAAAATAAGAGGGGAGAGATGGCTGAAGTTCTCTGAGGTCTACAAGAAGGAAGGAAGGCTGTATAAGGAGCTAATTCAGCACCCAGAACATTCAAAAGGATTAACCATCTGCCTTTGCCTATGAGACAAGTGACAATGTCAAGTGAGATGAGTGGCAATGTAGGGCCACCCCAGTGACCTACCACAGGGCTCCATAGCCCAACAGATCCGGAGATGATTCTGCCTTCTCCACTTACCAACTGCACGCTCTTGCACAGATGAATGAATCCTCAGTTCCTCATCTACGAAATAACAATAATAGGTGCAGCAACAATCATGAAAACTACCTCTTAGAGCTTTTATGCAGAATGAATAAAATAATGTGCCTACAGAGCTTGACCTTCAACAAATCGTTGTATTTAGAAAAGCAGATTCTTAACAGGGAAGTGTTAACTCTTTTGACTCCAAGGATCCTCCTGGATAAATAGTAGACCCAGCACCATTTTACCTATGGTCTGGTTCTTCAGGCTGTTAAATAGATCCCCAGCACGAGAATAATCTCTGCGCCAGATCATGAGAAGGCTTTGTCAGTAGTTTTCCAGGAGAGTAGGCAATCTATGGGGTGCCATTTAAAACCAAGAAACTCAAATGAGACCCAAAGGAGAGAAATCTGCTAATGAGCCCATCAAGATAAAGAGGTAAGAGAGTCAGCTTCTGACCATCTGTCTTGTTCTGGCAGCATGTGCTGTCCAGACCCCACCCCCTGTGCCTCATCCAAAACTTGCCAATGCCATTGATTTGTATTAATCTGATGGAGCATTCATTACCCCAAGTACCAACCTGTCACTGTTTGCTTAGCTTGCATGAAATCAGAGCTACACAAAAATCAATGTGTGAAATCTTTGTATCAACATATAAGAAACAAAAAGGTTTATGCTGGCAGATGCAAGTTTTTAGACAGATTAAAACTGACAAATTGGCATGATCCATGATGAAGGCAATGATGAGGTGTGGTGAAATGTCAAAGGTTTTGAAAATGGCATGCTGAGGAAAGAAATGCATTACTGTTGAGGGGAAAAGGGCTGTTCATTAAAAGGGCCTTTGGATTTGCACAAGAACTGATGACTTTTTCTAAAGTAATGACTTACAATCAGTAGGGCTGGCACAGTTTTGTTGTCCCCTAGGAACCAGTGAGTAAAGACTAGGGGTTAATAACTAGAGCAAGGTCTCAGTGTGCAGAGGCTGTGCCAGGACAAAATGGAGGAGCTCGGATGCCCTCGTCCCCCTGTCACTGAACTCAGTGACAATCAGAGGGGGAGACTGGCACCTCCTGCCCTCCACATGACTTTTCAAGCTAAGAAATCAGAGAAGGGGGCTGGGGATGTGGCTCAGGCGGTAGCGCGCTCACCTGGCATGCGTGCGGCCCGGGTTCGATCCTCAGCACCACATATCAACAAAGATGTTGTGTCCGCCAAAAACTAAAAAATAAATATTAAAAATTCTCTCTCTCTCTCTCTCCTCTCTCACTCTCTCTTTAAAAAAAAAAAAAAAGAAAGAAATCAGAGAAGGAACTCTTCCCATTCAAATAATCACAAGCCCCTGACAGAATTCTGAAGGGACTTATCAGGTAGACATCCATAAGTTTTGCACAATTAACTCTTACTTTCTGCACTTCAACTTATAAGACATTCATACACCGGGGTAAAATGTCTTAACTTTCATTGCAAGAACCCTTTCAGTAAGGGTGATAGCCAACTTATTAAGAAGAAAAAGACACTTTTGCTAATGACACATTATACATTCTATGTACTTATGTGTAGCACCATAGCCCTTCATAACTGTGACAAAATTTTCTCTTAATTTTGATTTCCATGTCTCACAGCATACTGTGGACCATCTGCTTCCAACATCATTGGGTTGTGTATGCTTCAGGAAAGCAAACTTTTTTTTTTTTTTAAATAGCAGCCAAGAAAGGTAAATATATTGCTGCCGAAGTAGAGAAAATCTACTCCAAACAAAACACACAAAAATGTTAATAGTAGGTCTGGGATGTAACTCAGTGGTAACTTTTTTTCCTAGCATGTGTGAGGCCCTGGGATCAATCCCCAGCACTTAAAAAAAATTCAATAGTGCATATGTGTCAAAATCAAAGAGAAACCATTTTGGCAAACACGGAGGTGGATATAGTAGAAAGAGACTAGCACTGGAATTAGACTTGAGTTTGAATCTTGTCCCTAATACTCATCGATTTCATTTTTTAAAATTACTTTTCTAGGTGTTTTTCTGGTCCTGCAAAATGGGAGTAGAACTCTGCATAGAGTTTTCTGATAATGTGGAGAGAAAAGGATTGTGAAATGCCGAACATCTTGCCTAAAACATAGTACACGCTCAATGTGGGTTTTCCAGTGTTGGATCCCGGGTCCTTAGGGAGGAGCTCCTGCCTCCCCACCCTTCCCCATTAGAGTGGACACTAGAGAAATGCAACAGCAGGAACTTGACGATTTGTTTATAAATGGATGCCCAGTTGTTTCCCAGGTCTGAAATTTCCACATCTTAGAATAATGGAGACACAATCAAGTAAACAAAATCCACCTTGATTCGTCAGCATGTGAGTTGGTTGATGTACGTGTGAATTTTCTCCCCATCGGGCCCTTTTTATTCTTGTTATAGACACTGTGTAAAAAAGTCACCCCCGAACTTAGTAACGAAAGTCACAAATTTTCTCAAAAATTTTTAATCTGGGCATGACTTGGCCTGTCAGGCTCTACTCTGTTGCAGTGGTATTGCCCGGGGCAGCTGGAGGAAGGACTCAAGGATCTAAGATTGACTCCTGGAGCAGTGAGTGAGCAGTGCTCTGTGTCATCAGGGAGCTCGGCCAGGGTTGATGGACGGGAGCCTACCCCCACCCCCCCCACCCCCCCCACCCACCCCCCCCCCGCCCCAGGCTTCTCTGTGGCCTCCTGGTCTTTCTCATGGCGCAATGGCTGGCTTCCATGGGTAGCATCTTGAGATAGAGTGAACGGGGTGGAAACTGTATCATTTTTTAATGACCTTGCCTTGAGAGCCTCAGAGCATCCCTCTGCCATCCCTTGTTAGTTGAAGTAGTCACAAAGGCCTGCCCTGTGCAGGGAGGGGAGCATAGACTATACTGTGATGGGGAATGACAGGTTTCCGGAAAAGTAGGTGGGACGGGAGATGTCGTGATGGCCATTTGGATAAAAATGCCATCGGCCACACCTTTTATTCCACTAAGACCTTTTAATTACCATCTGGTTCAGACCTTTATTATTAACTTGCCAGTGGCTAGGAATATATTTTTTTTCCTCCTTTTTATTCGTTTTCTCATTTGGTCTCTCTTTACTCCCTTCCACACTGGGTTCTATTATAAATGTAGGAAGGAAAATTCTGATTATTCCTGTTTTAGTCAGCTTTTTTTTTGCTGCTATAACTAAAGGATCTGACCAGCACAACTGTAGGGGAGGAAAGTTTATTGGAGGGCTCACTGTTTCAGAGGTCTTAGTCCAGAGAAGGCGGGCTCCATTCCTGGGGGCTCCAGGAAAGGCAGAACATCATGGCAGAGTGTGTGGCCCAGGGAAGCAGCTCACATGGTGGTCAAGAAGGAGAGAGAGAGAGAGAGAGAGAGAGAGAGAGAGAGAGAGAGAGAGAGAGAGAGAGAGAGAGAGACTCCACTCTCCAGATACAAATATATACACCAAGGCTATGCCCCAGTTCCCACCTCCTCCAGCCACACCCTACCCCTTTAGTTAATCCCATCCCAGATTAACTCACTGATTAGGTTTAGGCTGTACCCCAATGATTTATCCTCCAAACCTTCTTGCGTCGTCTCACAGGTGAGTTTTGGGGGGACACCACATCTAAACCATAACAATTTCTCACACCAGCCCTGTCCGAAAACTTTCTTTGACTTCTAATTGCCTTGAAAATAAGCTTTAAATCTCTTAGCCTGATACTCAGGTTTTCATAATCTGGATCCAGCTTTGTAGCCTATGCTCAGCTCACGTAGTCTCATACGCAGGCCCCATTGTCTAGGTGAAATCCGTCTGCATCCTATTCCCCAAAGTCATCTTGCTCATGGAAAGACCATAGATTTATAGACTTTGAAGTCTGCAAGACCTGGATTCGAATCCCAGCTCTGTCACCAGACCTTTGTAAAATGAGTTTGGTAAATCTTATAAACTGCCACGAGGATTAAATAATTTGTATAAAGTGCCCAGCATAGAGTGCATTTTAAATAATTGTGATTCTCTCTCTCCTTCTCTATTTGGCCCTTCACTCACTAATGTAAGCATCTGTTTTTGAGGAGCATTTTTCTGAAGCAAGTTATGGATTGAGTTTCCCAGACCAAGCCTTCCCTTTGGTGTTGCCAGCTGTCCAAACAGCATCAACTTTCAGGGTAGGACAGCCTGTGCAACTTGTTGGCTTCCCTTCTCCAGCCACAGAAACCCACATTGTGAATGGGCAGCACCAGAGCTCAGGATGGCCTTTCCACAGTCCTTTAGGCTGGGCACATTAAACAGCTTGTCCTATACCAACAAGTGGTGCATCCTGATTTACATGCCTTTGGAAATAGTTGTGGCATTGTGGTTTGTGCTTCACAGATCCATACTGGATTGGACAAATGTCAAAGACAGTGTTTCCACAATCCCTAAGAGCATCCAGCAATTTTCCTCTTGGGCTCCTTTCTCTTTCGGGCCTGTTTATGTCTCTAATCAATTAGAGTCTTTTTTGGTTACTTTTAACATTTTGCCTTATCAGTTCGCTTATTAATTCCATTAAATGTATACCTTTCAAATTATATTTCCATTTGGCAAATGTTTTACTTAATCAATCAATAAGATTCTTCCAAGAATTGCAATATCTTTATTTCCAATAATTTGCAGAGTGTAGGGAGAGGTCATCTCTCCCATCTATATCAGAAGCAGCAGATCTATGGCAAGCAAGCCAAGTCATTAGATTTAACCTTTCAAGAAGTTATCCACACTCAGAATAGCTCAACATTACGGCACACTCAATTTTTAATGGAGTTATGCAGAAGTGATTCTTCATTCTAGGATAGAATTTGCTTTAACACATCTCCCTGTGTATCCTGGAAGCCATCTATCCACAGCCTCTCCTAAGACATACTGCTATTTTACTATTCCATAATGGATTTAAAAATCTGAAATCCTTGGGGACAGTGTGAATACTTACATACAAAGACCAACAGGGCTTTAATTAATATGGAAGGAAGAGGGCAAAGAAACAGCACCCCGTTTTGACTTTTTTTCCTAGACTCCCATTTTGCTTTCATATTCATGTTGCAATTTTGCTTCATCCTTAAAACCTTTCCCGATTTAACTCCATTCAGTTTCGTTGCTCTATTCATTTCATAATATGAATAATTACTATTTAAACGTTTATTTAACTCTTCCTATCTATCAGGCCCTGTTCTAAGCACTTTAATATTAATGATCTCGTTTACTTTTCAAAATAACCTGTGAAAAAAGTATTATTCTTCTCATTTCATACATAAAGAAACCGAAGCTCACAGGTACATGAACTTGTCCAGTGTCACACAGCATGTGTAAGAGCCAGGGCTGGAAGTCAGGTCTTTCGGCCTCTGATACTTGTCTTGGCCATCCTGCAGTGCCACCTGTACTGTCCTCCCATTCAACTGCTCCGACCTATTCCACAGTACTTGTGACTGAAGACTTTACATTTGCTAGTAGCTTCCAATCAGCCTTTATGCTTATTTCCTCAGTGTCTGCCTCTTGTTTCTTACACAAAGAATCGCAAAGATAGGACATGTATGGTTACTGGTCTAGGATTTGATTTGCTTCTCAGCCAGCAACTCTATTGTCATGAAAGAGAACTGACCTTGAGTATTATAATTTGAGGGTTATCTCATGGCTTCCCTCCTTTTATCTATGCAATTTTTGGTTGAATCAATCTTGCAGGATTCCTTTCCTTATCTTTAAAATGGTGGCTTTAATACCTATAGTGGAACTTGTGTACACACACACAGGTTAGGTAAAGCACTATAAAGGTGTAGACCCTTCTCTTGCACCATCTTTCAAAGCCTCTCACAGATAATTCTGTTTTCAGAGGGTGATAAGTCCCTCATGATGATTTTAGAGTCCTGGGAGAAGAGCGCCCCACATAAGAACCTGATGTCACAGCAAAGCAACCCCTAGAGGAGGGTGGGGTTCCTGCTGGGTGGTGGGAAGCCAGTCCACAAGAGCCCAGAGCTCTTTCCCTAGCTGAACAATGGGAACGTGGAATGGTGTGATTGGCAGGGTGCCAGGCAGCTGTTCTGCTAGTCCTTGGAGGATAGCAATGGTCTCAAATTGCAGGGAGAGGGATTTAGTTAAACCTGAGGAAGTATTTCCTGAGTGTGGGCACTTTGAGAGTCTGGAATGCAAGGTTAAGAAAGGCTAGAATACCCTTCTTTGGAAATACTGCAAAAAGAAGAATAAGAAGAAGAAAAAGAAAGAATGTATGTTAATGTTGTGTTGCAAGGAGGCAGAAAAATGAATTAGTTCCTTTAGGACCAAGGAGCTGATATTGAGATGCCAGATCTGTTTCTTGTCACATCTCACCTTGCAAAACAGAAAACTCTTCAATGCTTGTAAGAAGTCACACATGTATGCCCTATGCTTCTCATCTTGCCCACACTTCTCATCTTCCCCAAACATCTGGTTCAGTTCTCTATCAACATAGTTTCATTTGAGCAGACTGACTTCTGGTCTGTGGAGTTCTTTGGGAAGCATCAGTTCCCAGGAGCAAGAGCCCAATGCCTTAGAAACCTTCAAGAGTCCAAACAGACCATGGAATATACCACCTCTATGCTGAGGAGCCCTCTTTCCAAGCTTGTGTACATAAGCATCAGTTTACTGTGGGTTTTACTTTGCAACTACAACTTCAGCACTATACCTATCAATCAACAACAAATATGTAGGATTGGCTTTGTGAACAAGAGTGTCCAAGCCCTTTCCCTTTATTGTCTCATTGCTGCCAACAGAGAATACACTTAATTAAAAGTTATCGGGAAATCCTCCAAACAAAAGAGAAATAAAATTTTTTAAAGGTGCAACCCGTGTGAGGTCTGGACACATAAAATCATTAACTTTCAGAATCCTGCGCTTTGCCAACATGCTGGCAAAGAGCGTGGTGTTTCTACACATGACGTTTCGAGGAAATATTCAGCCCGACAAAAATTGCTTGCAAGCTGCCCCACTTCTTTTCAGTGTTTTCAACCTCCTCAGTATCCCTGAGACACATTTGGTCCTGGTGGGTGTTAAGAACAATGTGTGATGCTGCAATTTTAAGATAAAACTCTGCTTTTAGGTTTGAGTTTTTTTCCTCCAAGGTTAAAATAATTTATTGTTTTAGTCCATAGATCTGTAAAGTTTGCTTGCTCCTTAAAAATGATATACAAGTATGGATTCTTAGCATGGGGTCCATGATGAGATTCAGGAATCTTTGAACTTATTAAAGTTATGTTTAAAATATAGGCTGAGTATCCATTATCCAAAATGCTTGGGACTAGTAGTGTTTTAGATGTCAGAATTTTTTGGATTTTGGATTATTTTCATGTACATAATGAAATATCTTGGAGATAGAAACCATGTCTAAACATGAAATTTATTTGTTTTATATACATCTTATGCAGGTAGCCTGAAGATAATTATGTATAATATTTTAAATACTTTTGTGCATGAAACAATGTTTCATTGTGTGGAACTTTCTACTTGTAATGTCATGCCAGTGCCAACAAGTTTTAGATTTTGGAGAATTTGGGATTTTGTTTTGTATTAGGGATGTTCATCCTGCCTCTTGTTGACATGAAGGAGATAGTCTAAAGCCATCTTCATGTTCTTTTGGTGGAGCAGAGGGAGGTTTGTGATTGTAAAACATAACCAGCCATTGAATTCAAGGACAGCTGTCTTCAATTGTTCCTCTGTCGACTGAGAATCCCTGGCACAATGCCATGTAATTTCTCCATCATTGATTTATTGAGAGAAGTTTTTTTCTCTCCATGGTAGTATCCCAGAAGAAGTGGTAGCACTGCACATTGGGCAAACCAGGGGGATTTGTCATCAGAAGCAGCCGAGGAAGAGAGACACTAGCTAGATGATCTCTAGGTCTCTTCCAGCTCCAAAGTTCCTGGACTCAGTAAACTGTGACCCAGAAATGAGATCTTCGGGCCAGCAAAAGGTACTTTAGTCTTGTTCTTCTGTGAAGGGAAGATGTCATTTTTATTGCCTTCCTTGTTTTTAGGGGTCCGAATCTGACAGGCAGAGTAGGTGGTGGAGGATGGGGGTCTCTGGATCAAGGTGTTTAGATGGGGTGCCCAACAGACTAAGCAAATGGTCTTTAAAAAGTTGGGTGATGGGCTGGGGATGTGGCTCAAGCAGTAGTGTGCTTGCCTGGCATGCGCGCAGCGCTGGGTTTGATCCTCAGCACCACATACAAATAAAGATGTTGTGTCCGCCGAAAACTAAATAATAAATATTTAAAAAATTCTCTCTGTCTCAAAAACAAAACAAAACAAAAACCTTGGGTGATTTCTTTATGACATCTCCAGAACTACTTTTTAAAAAAAAAAAATTGGGGGGAGGGGGTAAACTCCAAACCCACTTCTAAAAATTTGCTTGTCTTATTGCCTTTCTTCTTCTTTCCATTAAGTGGAGTTAAGAACTGATTTGATTGTAGACCCCGTCTGCCATTGCTAATCCCGCCATGACTGTGGTAGGAATAAATCTTCCAAAATAAAATTGACACCAATAAGCCATTGTACTATGGCTACTCCATCTGCATCCAACTCTTCCTCATCTTCTGAGATCCTAGCTCTGAGTACAGATGGGGGCAGGGTCCTCATAGCCTGGAACCACAGGCAGAGGAGATCGATGGAAAGTTACAACAAACCCCTGTTGCTCAGTGGAAGAAACAACAAAAGCCTGGCATGAGAGAGACATGAGGTGGAGTAACTTAATTATTAATTAGCTAATTTGTTCAAAAAATGTTAATGTTCCTACCATGTCGATAGCTCTGCGGCACTGCAGGAACCACTGTGGGAGAATCTGTCCTCAAGGAACTTGTAAGCTCCGTTCAGAAACCATAATACTTTGAAAGCCGAAGTGCAAAGAGCCCAATTAGCTAACTGGGTACAGATAGTAATTGCTGTGGGAATTTAGAAAAAGGAAAGATCTGTGTATGGGGGATGGACAGGAAAGGCTTTATATAAGTGGTAAGGATAAAAATGATTTAGGAGATGAATAAACTTGGAGAAGAGAGGTGAGAGAGGGAATTCCAAGTTTGGAGAGGAGAGAGGAGCACAGCTGAGAAGTGGGAAAGTGACCCACATCATTGATCAATAGTGAATTAACATAAGGCTCTTGTGAAAGACTGAAATGTCATGCAGAACAGGATTCAGATCTCATCCTGTGGGCAGGAACTCCCAAAACTTTTATGGAAGCAACACTTTAAAAATGTTTTCCTTTTTCTTCTTGACATGCTCTTTCTCCCTTCTCCCTCCCTTTCTTCTTTTCACTTTTCTAAGTTCAACTTCTAAATTTCATACAGCTAGAATTATTTACATTTCATTTATACTTGAGCTCCATAGCTCAACTATAAATATACAGCGAGATTCCATTTTCTTTTCCCTGGAATGATTAATTGCATTATTATAAATTCATTTGTGATGTACCTATTACCAATTTGCCCCCGGACTTCACTTGAGGGTTGAATATTCTCTCAGGGCTTTTGTACAAACACTTTAGGGTTCTGTCCCATGTTTTGCTGGAAGACTTCTGCGCTCCTGTTGGTCCCTGCTCTAAGCTGAACTGCATATTTTCTAGATCTGCCACACAATGGGTTTCTGGCCTTCCTATAAATCCTTCTGGAAATTCCTTTCTATAAGGGGACTCATGTCTTGGATTATTTCTTTGCTAACTTTCTCTCCTTTGTCTTCTCCTTCCTCTTTCTGGAACTCCTATGTTCAAATACTAGATGGTCACGAAGCCTCTGGTTTTGTTAGGTTTTATATTTTCCATCTCTATCTTTTGGTCACATTTTCTGCTATATATTCTCAGCTTTATTTTCCAATTCTCATATTAACATATTTTCTCTGCCACCTTTTAAAATCCTTCTCAGGGTCTTAATTACAGTTTTCTTTCTCCTTCTGCCTGTCCTAGAATTTACTACTCCTAGAATTACTTCCACTTCCTCTGAGTTCCTTTTTCTAACACATTTGTTTGGGTTTCTAAATTTTTAGATAGGTTATTTCTTTTTCAAGTCTAAGGTGATCTTTGACTATCTCTTTCTAGTCAAAAGAAAAAAAATTCCTCTGGGCAGCTCTTTGTTCACTAGTGTGATTCATGGTAGGTTAACATGTGGGAAACTCCAATAGTTAAAAATCGCTAAGTCTTTTTTTCCAAGGACTGTTAAGTTGGGTCTCTGCTCCCTAAAGAAGAATGTACCAATTTCTTGACTGATGTGGGGAAGGGAAGTGTGGAGAAAAGCTTCTCTAACATTCATAAGCTGAACAGAAAAAGGAGCCCTGAGATCTATATTGTGGCATGTGCAGAATTTTATTGAATTCCCTCTGTTTTGGTAACACATCCGTACCAACAGCTTGCCTACTGAGCCACGTCTAGTGCTCCTCTCTTCCTTCTCTCCAGAATACACCTCTATCCTTTCCATGGTCAGGGAGGGTAACTGTTCTTCCTCATGAAGCCTTGTAAGGTGTTCTCAGTTTTCAACTCCATCTTCTCCCCAGATTTCTGAGGTATTTGGTGTTTCCAATTCCCAAATCTGAATGAAGCTCCGTGACATGAAGCAGTTTCAGTTTAGCAAACCATCTCAGTTCATCATTGCTCTCCACTGGCTTGTGAGGTTATATCTCTTTCTAGTCTCTTGGGGATTTGTGTTCTTTCCCTCTGTCTTCTGTTGATCGGGCAGCAGTCAACTGCCCGATTTTAATCCATCACTCAAGTACCGCTTTTGACAAAGGAAGCTTTCCATGTGAAATGTAAGTGCACATGCATGTGCCAGATGAGTCTTCTCTTGGTCTGTAGGTGAGTTGAGACACATCTGTGGACAGGTACACTTGTGGAACATGCACAGGAAATGCACAGCCCCAAGAGCTGGTACAACACCTTCGTTCTGCTGTAAGCAGTTAGGACTGTTGAAGGCTTTTGAAAATGAAACATCAGAAAAGCAGAGGTTTTAGAAAATGGATCTTCAGAAAATGGGGTAAGTGATAAATTGGATATAAGAAAAGTTAAAGGGGAAAAAAGCAAGAATAGAAGCCTTTGTAATAGTTGGACATAAGAGAATAAGGCTTAGGCAGAGAGATAAGGGTCATCCATTCATTGCACCATTTATGTTCATAGAGAGACCATTAAGTGCCAGGCATCTTGCCAAACACTGGCTTTGTTACTGCAGCAGGTTGTATTTTCTAAAGATGGCTTCATGAATATATCCCATCCTGCATGATTTTATTACAGTGTGATGTTGACCCTCTTCCGTGGGGTTGAGAGAGGATCGTATTCCCACTCTGTTGATTCTGGGTGCACCTGGGTCTGTGGCAAATATGGTGCTGTGTGATTGTACTAAGTGAAAAAAAAATGCAATAGTTTTTGCCTACTTCACTATGTCTTGGGACACTTGCCTTTGGAGCCCTGAGTCACCATGTAAGACACACAGCTCCTCTGAAGCTGCCATGAAGGGGAGACCCTCAGGAGGGACCACATGGATCAGGAGAAATGCCCTCTGGGCCAGGTGCTTGAGCTCTCCTATCTTGGGTTCCAGGGCATGTGAGTGAGCTCATCTTGGCGATAATTCCAGCCCCAGCCCCAGCCTGACAGCAGCTGTGGGGAGGCCCTGGAGATAAAACAGTATTAATAAAGATTATTGCTTTCAGACACTAAGTTTTAGTTATGCAGCCATAGAGACAGGTAAGTAAATAATTTCAGTTCAGTGTGACAAGTCTCAGTAGATGTGCTGACACTGTGCAATTGAAGCACAGGAAAGGGACACGCCTGATTTTTGCCAGCACAGCATGGGAGGGAAGGTGGTAAGGTCAGTGAGTGTTTAGAGGTGAAGTATGAGCTGCGACTTTAAGCATGAGTAAGTGCATGTCATCTATGTACTGGAAACAGATTGAAAGAAAAAGGCAGGAGGAAAAAGAATCCACAGCATTTCCTATTTCACTGTGAGGCAGAGAACAAAGGAAGAGAGGCTGTATATGGCTCCGAGGACTTCACTCTCTCCCTCATATTCATGTAAAGATATTTCAGGACCAGTGGCCACTGCCTGCATAGCCTCTGCTGCCTTAGTTTAATTAACTGAACATGAATTGGATCAAAATGTATAGTGTTCAAGGGAAGAGTTTTTATTGGTGGAAATAAGGCAGAAGCTAGGATCTAGAGGCATGACAGTGCTGTCCTCTAATACCAAGCGCGTGACCTCCTCTCTCTACGTGAGATTAAAGGACCGGCTGCTGTGATCATGCAGCGTGGCAAGGCTACATCTGTGATTCAAGCTCTGAGCACGCTTTTCACACCTGCCAGTGTGCTCAGGCCTGTGCTCCTCCTCTGGAGCACACACTTGAATGCATGCTGATATACAGGGGACATTCCACAGTCACCTGTCTGTACTAGTCCATCACTAAGTGGAGAAGCAGGGGCAGGGATAGAGCAGATGAGAGAAGAAATAAGCTTTTTTCCTGGAAAAGGACTTCTTAGTATTCTTTTTTGATGGAGAGTAAGAAGACAATTAAGAGATGGTGCTTAATGACATGGAAAGAAAATGTTCCTTATCTTGTGGATTAATGGGATCTTCCAGCCCACCCTGGGTAAGGAGGTTGACTATTCCAGAAGGATTCACTGGCAAGAATGCTCCCACAGTAAATGAGAGGTCCCATGATGCAGGTATAGACTGTGACCATCTTACCATTTTAGATGCTCCTCTTCTACAGAATTATTTATGCAAGTGTGCTTCCAGGACTGTCCCAAGAAATGCAGGCATTTATTCCTGAAGCACAGCAAGCATACATCTTCCTGTCTTTCATGCATGTCCTGTTCTTTCTATCTGGATTTCTCTCCTCTTCCTTCTTTACCTAGAGAACTCATCTTCCTCAGAAGCAGGCTGCAGTGGCAACTTTCCTGTAAAATCTCTGAAGGTAGACTCTATGGCTTCTATATAATGCTGTTTTAGCCCCTTGGCTATGATTATGGATTTTACTATCAGACAGGTGTGGGTTCAAATCTTGATTTGTGAGATTACTAATCCTGTGATTTTGGGCAAGGCAGTTATATTAGTCTCCAGCACCATAAACTGGAATGGCTTAAAATGATGAAAACTCATTATCTCAAAGATCTGGAGGTTGGAAGTCTGATAAGAAGGTGTTTTCAGGTTCCTGCTCTCTCTGGGGGATCTGGTGGATGGTCTTTCCTTGTGTCTGCTACCTGCTGGTGTGTGCCTGAAGTCTCTGGCACTCCTTGATGTGTAGAAGCGCCACTCCACTCTGTCTCCATTGTCAGATGGTTGTCTTCTTCCTGAGTGTCTCCACATTATCTTCCCCTGTTCATGTCCAAATGCCCCTTTATGTTATGAGGGTTGCCCCTTATGAGAATAAGAGTCATGTTGAATTATACCCACCTAAATGACCTCATCTGAACTCAATTATATCTGCAACCAGCCTATTTCTAAATAAAGTCACATTCATAGGCACTAGGTATCTAGTCCTATACATATCCTTCAGGGGAACATAATTTGACCCATAACAGTAGTTATCCTTCCTATAGTTTCTTTATCTGAAAAGTAGAGGAGTATAATAGTAGCAACATCAAAGAGATTGTGGAGATTCATTAAGTAACAAATTTGAAATGTTAGGCATGATACTTGATAAAAAAAATCTCTAAAACATCCATAAACATCACTAGGAGCAGCTCATCTTTGCATTATCAACTTCTATTCTCCAAAATACACCTTCACCTTGAGATTTCTCACTAAACTCACTGCAGCCACCATATACATATACAGAAACTCTTAGACTCAGGTGGTAAGGACAGCACTAATTAGTGACACAAAACCAAAGGGAGGAATATGACTTTCAAAGGAGAAAAATTAAAGCAATGATCTGACCTATTACATGTCAAACCATGATTGATCTCAGTGTAATTTTATGAATCTGTCCCAGAAGGTCTCTATACTAAAAACAGGTTCCATTTGAAGGAGAAGCTTCTAGTTTCACTTTATTTCCTTCTTGTGTGATTAATAGGATTCATTAATTTGGAGATTTCCCAGAAAACACCTTGATCCCATCCTGAAGATCTTCCAGATTTTAGGATCTGAGATCCAATGGAACAATGATGGTCAGATGGTTCTGAGACTTCACTTGTGTGCCTTGTCCTTGAGTTCAAACCTAGGAACACTGCCCCATCCTTGGGAAGAAGCACTATGGGAACAAAGAAACCACATGACCAGTATTCTTTTTCTAGGCTTCCAAGGCCAACAGGAACATCTCTGAGCTCTGACAATCCCTTCTTGTCAGTGCTCAAATGAAAGCCATCGGCAAAAATTTATTTCATCTAAAAAACCCTTCTAGGCCAGGCTCTGCTGCCTTTGCTACATGATCATTCCTTGGCCTTTGAAATCATAATAGTCAAAGCAATAAAGACTAATTTTATGCTCTGGAACTTGACAGTGAAAAATATTTCAGGTGATGGTCTGTGACTGGTTGATTTAGGAAATCAACAAAACTGACAGCTGACCATAACGTGATGCTCTGGAGTGATGGGGTGATCATAAGTTCTTTGTGTGCCACGTAAGGCAACTGAAATGCCGTCCAGCAGATCAAACACCAATTCTTGTTGGCTTTTGCTCTACTTCTTTCATAAGATAAATATTTCAAACTATTTCCAGTCTACCCCCTCATATAGGTCAAATTTTCAAAATACTTGCATTAGTCAGGAGTCTCTGGAGAATAGGATGTATATGTAGAAAGAGGTTTATTTTAAGAAATTGGCTCAGACAATTAAGCTAGTTGATGAGTCCCAAACTGTCGGTAGACTGGAGACCCAGGAGGACCAAGGTGTGGTTCCAGTTTGAGTCTGAAAGCCTGAGACCCCCAAAATTCGATGGGGTAAGTGCCATTCCAAAATCTGACAGGCTTGAGATCCAAGAATCTGCCATTCCAATTAGAATCTGAAGGCCAGAAGAGACTGATGTCCCAGCACAGAGCAGCCAGGTAGGAGGAGTTCCATGTCATATTATTCACGGGAGAGTTAGCATTTTGTTTTAGTTAGGCCTCCAACTGGTTGGATGAGACCTACCCACATTAGGGAGGCCAAGACCCTGACTCATTCTACCAATTAAAGTGTTATTCTCATGAAGAAACATTCTCACAGACACACCTAGAATGCTTGATCAAATATCTGGGTATCCTGTGGCCCAGGCAAGTTGACACATAAATTAATTATCATAGCACTATAGTTGACTTTTTAAAGAACATGATCATTTGATTCTGAATGCCTGAGTTCAGATGCTGTCAGCTGTTTGCTGACTATATGGCCTTAAGCAGCTTACTTCTTAAAACAGGGTCTCAGTTGCTTCATCTGTAAAATGGAGATAATAATAATACCTACCTCACAGCATTGATGTATGACTAATTCATGAAAAAGCAAGTGGTACAGAAATTAACTATGTTATTCCTCCTTTATTTTTTTTCTCTGTATATTTATACAGTATACATGGCAAGGAATTTAAAGAAGAATTAGATATGATTCCTGTGCCTGAGTGGCTCATGGTATAATAAGGGAGGAGGGCTGCGAACAAGATCAATGTATATAGAGTTTAAGATGGAAACATTTAACAGTCCTCTTTGGGGACATAAAGAAGAACTGTGTGGCAAAGTATAGATTGTCATTCTGATGCATAGTAGAGGCAGAGCAATGTCTTACTCTAGCTATGAGGGCCAGACTGGGATACCAGCCCACACATCCCCTCCAACCACCTCCTAGCTCCTTCCTGTCCTTAAGCCAAGCTTCTAGAAATGGTCTGCAGTCTGTCTTCCCAGAATCATAATTCCCCTCCTTCTCAAACCTACTGTAGTCTCCACTAAACTTATCTTTTGAAAACCAATTTCAATGGTTCTTTTAGATTCTCTTACTCTGCTTTTTTTTTTATTTATTTTTTGTTGTTAATTGTGTCCTGGCTTTTTGAGGCTGTCTTACTTAACTGATACTGTTCTGCTTGTCCTCCTCTCCCACTGATTTTTCTTCTCTTTTACCTGTCTCTTAACGTGTTGTTTTTGTCCATGGTTACTCCAGGGGATGTGGGCTTTCCTTGGCCTATCACACTTCATGTGTGTGTTTTATTTTCAACTTCTCTCTCTCTCTCCTGCATTGTGGGTCCATGTCTACTGAATATCCCCACCTAAATATTCTATGATACCTCATACTTGTCATGTACTCTTGATTTTAGTTCATGACAACATCTGTCTTGGCCAGAAACCTGCAGTCTCTAGATTTCTCGTCTATGCCTTCTCCAATTTATTCACAAAGTGTTTCTCAAACTTACGACCTCTTTCCACTTTCCATTGACAATATTGTCACTCTAAACTTGATCATCTTCCCCTTACCTCTCTGCAACAGACTCTTAACTAACCAAATGCCTTCAGTCTCTCCTTGGTCTGGGCTACCACCTCTTATGGTTAGTTATCTTTGATTTTCATTTGATCAAGGAATACCCTTACTTAAAACCCTTTTGTGTTGCCCATTAGTTCAGGAAAAAGTCTTAACTCCTCAGTGCAACCTTCGAGTTCTTTACAACTTTCTATACTACTTCATCCAGGACCCTGATGCATAAAGGCCTGTTGTAGGCTGAATTTTGTCCCCATCCCTCAAATTAATTTCTTGAAATTTTGAAATCCTAAGTCCTGGTACTTAAGAATGTGACTGTATTGGAGATAGGTTTTCAAACAGGTAATTAGGTTAAAATGAGGTCATTGGTATAACTCAATGTATTATATAACAGGTATCTTTATAAAAAGGAGATTAAGACACAGATGTATACAGAGGAAGGAAAGACCATGTGAAAACAAAGGTAAAAGGTGGCCATCTATAAGCCTCAGGAGAAATCACCCCAGGGGTTCTCAGACTAAATTTCTATGGTTTATGCCACCCAACTTGTGAAATTTATTTAATCTAAAAAATTCTTCTAGGCCTTGCAAACAAATACCCAGCCTATACAGTATATTGCTCAGTCTAGACATACTGCACTTTCGCTCATATAGTTCTTTCTTCTTATTGCCCACTTCTAGCTGATATATTTCTGAAAATATTTACTCTTCCTCGAGGTATTTTCCCAAAGCTATGTTCAAAATTAGATTTTTTTCCCTCTTCTGTGCTACACTATTTTTTTACTTTGTTTTTATTTCCAATAAAACAGATATCTATTTCTATTTTTTTTCCTTATAAAACTGTGTCTAGAAAAGACCTGAGCAGCAACAATAGTCAAGTTGGACAAGAAGGTTGTTTGGAGTGCTTAATGACAGTTTCGTTGGAAATAGGCGAGAAGAGGAAGAATCAATGTAATTTGGTAGTTTACTAAAGGTAAGTCCACAAGGATGAAGTCTGCTGACTTGGGCAACCTAATGGATGGCAGTCATTGTCATAGGTGCAGAAAAGGAGCTTTAGAGGAGAAGCTGAATCAGTGAAGGATGAGAAGTTCTTTCAGAGGTGCACATGAGTGTCAAGGGAAATGGGGAGGCTGCGTTCTCCAGGCAAGCTGATGTACCAGTATGAGGTCCTCGAAAGAGATACACCTTAAAAAGCTGGACTTACCCTATTTGTTAAATTTAATTTTGCTGAGCTATGGATTCTTGGTCACAGTTTGCATCAAAAAATTAGCTTTGATTATACATATAAAAGGACTCTCTCTTAGACTTCTGCAATTCTCAAAACTAATTAATGTTCTCAATAAATACTTGCTGACTGATATAGGTAAATATATGTGTGTTTTATGTATCTTTGATTTCTTTTTCTTTTTGTATTGCTCTAGCTGGAACTTCCAGTATGATGTTGGATAAGAGTGATGAGGGAGGACATCTGTGTGGTTTTTTTTTTTTTAATGTTTGTTTGTAATGTAGGATGTCATGGCATAATTTGCTAGTGAGGTGAAAAATCAGAACAATATTGTAGTAAACACTGATATCTGTCCTCCAATGTTCTTCATCCTCTTTTTTCATTGTAATAGGATTTTAGCTGAGCATATAGCCTCCCAGAATAATCCCACTTTTCCTAGCTTCCTTATAGATGTGGCCATGTGACTGCCACATGTGGCAGTCCAAATGTGGGAATCCACATCTAGAAACTTCTTGGAGATGTGGCTAGTCTATATCCCTCCCACCATATTAGCCCTGGGCTGTCTGTCTGGGCTGACTTACATATGAGAGAGAAATAGAATACCTTGTAGACGCCACTACCATGTTTTTTTTTTTCACTGTTCTTAACTGACAGATCAGACAACATGGTTAAGTGTGAGCCCACCCATTTCTTGCCACTTCCCAAGACCTTCCCTGTTTTGATGAAACAATTTTTTCGTACTCAATGTCATAGTGACGAATAGATAGTCTTGCCCAAAGAGAACTCTTAAAATGCTGCACAGCTGGTTGATTGTCTTTCTTGTGCTCTTAAAGGCCAGGGCTATGAGAAATGTGTTCTCAGAGTGCTCTGAATTGAGGACACCTAAAGGAGAAAGAGACTAGACAAGGCCCCACAGGGTGACAGAAGTAACAAGCAGAAAGCCATCAAGGCATGGCAGAGACTGGCCTCCAGTGAATTGCACAGTTTGGCGCAGCTGAGGTATGACATGGGTAGGGAGGCTGAAGCTAAAAGGGAGTCTGCTAGCAGAAGTTCTCTTCTGCTGAGCTCAGTATCTCCATTCTCTGCCGTTCCCTTAGAATGTTCTTTCCGAAGAAACACAAGAAGAGGGGAATATGTTGGCCAACTATTCACCTGTATAAACACAGATGTTGAAGCAAGCATTGTACCCATTAATACATCTTTCGGGAGGGAAATGAGGATCAAGGCAATTCTAAGGAGGTGATACTGAAAGAAGATGCAAAAATATCACAGTCCATCCCTATAAATAATCAAGTAGCTTCCAGGGGATCCTCTTTTAACAGTTGTTCTTCTATCCAGTTATCAACAGACCTAAAATTCTACCATTGATCCATGTATTAATTCTCATTGAGAGTGTTATTCTTTTAACATGAGAAGCAGGGACATTGAAAAGAAGGTAAATTTGGCTGTTACCTGACCCTGGAGAAGAGTCATGTGATAATGGAGCCCAGCCAGAATTTAAGGCAAGGGAATGATAGAAGGGAAACATGGTCAGGGAGGAAATGTCCTCCCTGGAATAACAGCTGCCTGCCACAGCAGCAGGTGTGGTGCAGCTAAGGAGAAATCAGGGGGCTGCTGCTGCTGGTAACATCTCCCTAACAACTATTTATGCAGACAATCTGGCTAGGTAGGGAGGGTCTATCCCAAAAGGCTGCTAAAGAGAGTTGACAGATTAAAAGGCGAACAGCATGCAACTGATACTGGAGCACGGACAGGGAAATGTGCTGGCTGCCTAATGTGAGCCTTCCTGGGCACCACTACCCTTACGTTAGGCTCCCCGGAGCAGGTTGAGCCTCACTTGCCAAAGGAGGCAGGGGTGGGAACATTGTTGGCCTCATGCCCACTTGAGTATCTGCTGGGAGAATTTTGCACATGCTGCTAAGTGCCCAGTGGTACCCAGGGCTCCCTTTTTACATTCTTAATTACCCTGAAATTCAGCCACATGGTCTCTCTGCCTGCCTGGACCAGTGCTCGATGGCAGCTGGTATTAGAAACCAACTGTGCTTCAAGAGCCCTCAAGTTCCTTCCTCACTCTCTCAGGGAAGGTCCTTCCAAGCCAGTGATAGGAATGTGTGCATGTGGTGGGGCCGAGGTGGGGTGTGTATGTGTGTACATGGCTTCATGCTTACAATGATCTGCGCGTATTGGATGTGTGTGTGTGTGTGTGTGTGTGTGTGTGTGTGTGTGTATGAGAGAGAGGGAGAGAGAGAGAATGAGGACATGCTCACCTCTTGATGAAGATTTTGGACTAAATCAGGTAGAAAAGAGTTTTAAACTTTCATGGGGAATCAGAAACGTTCCAAATTTAATGTAAGGAAGCACAGAAAGAGTCCAGAATAACTGTTTGTGCTTCTCTTTTCTAAAAGAGCAAAGTCAAAGTTCTCAGAATATTGTTTTTGTATATTAGGGCAGAATGGAAGAAAGTGAGGTTGAAGGTGTTTTGGAAAGTTTTTGAGTTGGGATTACCTCACTCTCCCTACACAAATTCTCCACATCTGTCTTCTGATTTTGTTTTAGGAGGAAAGGTATGAAGTGGGTATTTGTGTATTGTGTAATTTTATACACATGCCAATACAAAATCATAAATGTCCATATATATTCATGCATGCATGAGCTGGGTGGTAACTTTAGGCAGGGAAGGTGTGGCTGGAGAAGGTGTGGTATTGGGGGAGTGTGTCTTTAAATTTTATATTTTGTCCTTGGTGAGTGGCGCTCTCTTTGCTTCCTGATTGCCATGTCCCCAGCCGCTTTCCTCTGCCACACCCTTCAACCATGATGTCCTGCTCATTCCTCAGGCCCTGAGGAATGACTTTGGACATCTGTGGACTGAGACCTCTGAAACTGGGAGCACCAAATTAACGTTTTCTCTTCTAAAATTGTTCTTGTCAGGTATTTTGTTCACAGTGATGGAAAAGCTGACTAAAACAAGTGGAACTCAGTTAGTGTTAGAGCCATGTGACTATGTAGGGAAGCAATTCAGAGATGTGGGGATCACTCGCCTGCAATGGTCAGGGAAGACTAAAGTGTCAAGAGGTTGTTTTATGTTTCTGAAAATTTCCCCTGGGAGAAATAGTTTTAAAAAGAGATGAGCGGGGGGAGTAAATCAATGCAACAGACAGGAACAAGTTGCAAAGCTCCCAGAAATCTCCCAATTTTCTTATGGCCATGGTCCCTCTAGTGAAGAGTGACTTACCTGCTAGTAGAGGGGATGGCCATTCCCTTGCATCCAGCTTCCCTCGCTGACATCATAGGGAGGTATCCTTCTGACTTCATGAGAACATCACTTTCCCAAAGGGAGCTGTCTGTCCCACTTGATAGGAGGTTTCATTTCTACTCTTCCTCAAAGCTCAAGAGGCAATCAGAGCAGAAGGATGGATTGGTAACCATTCAAGATGATTGATTGGGTCAACCTTGTGTCAGCTGTACTAATTTAGACCTGCTTGATGTATAAGCTAACCTATAATGACTTATCACCTAAAATGATATATAAACTCACCATCTACAAACTAACATGCTGTTCTCAAACTGTTTGGTAAAAGAGTGATCACATAAAATCAACATTGGGATAGTTAGATGCACATAGATGCTTTTGGAAATCCTGAGGGGGGAGTTATTTAAATAAAACTGGAAATTAAGAATGGCTTTATGGACCAGGGGGACTTCAACTGAGTTTATTTATGGATTTGTATATTTATTTATTTTTGCTGAGTTTCAATGCAAAAGTGGTGTTGAGTTGATAAAAAGGAGACTATATCAAAGGTGATCAGTTTGTATTTGTAAATGTGATGCCAATGGCATAGTCACTGTCACAGAGATGATCTTTGTAGGATATCACTTTAAATTTGTTTTCTGGAGAGATTAATTTAACTCTATCAAATCTGATGGTTTAGCTCACAGCACCAAATAGCAAATGGCCTAAGAGTTTTATATGAATTATTAATTTGTAAAATTTGATGGGTAGAGTAATGTTTTTTAAAGTAAACCCACTATTGTTCATGTTAAACCTTTAGCTGGTAGAATACAGGGTTTAATAACATTTGCAGTAAACTTTGGTATAAAAGTGAAGGTAGACATCAAAATTATTTTTGAAATATTCTTAAAAATATTTTTAAAATTCAGATCATATTAACAAAGACCAAGAAGTGGTGCATATGTGAACAATGAATATGTGTGAAGGGGAAGGTGAACCACAAAAGCATGCTAGACTGTCCCTGGATGAGTAGGTAAGAGCAAAAACATCACAGTTGTAATCACAGTCTATTTATCAAATGATGACAATGAAAATCCTTTCTAAAATTTATAGAAAATTTTAATTATAAATAGATTTATCACCTAAAATGATTTAGTTATGAAAAAATAGATAATCACTCATGTCAAATAGCTAGAAAAAGGATATCAACCTATGGAATGCAGGAGGAATAAAATAACAAAGACAACAAAAATTAATAAAATTTGTGTAGAAAAAAATGAAAGCAAAAATAATCAGTAAATCCTCTGAGACAGACAAAATTATGGGAAATTTTAATTAGAAAGAAAAAGCAAAATGTATCTATTTAAAATAAATGATTAGGAAAGAATATAATTATATATGTTGTTAAAATAATTTTAATAAGAGTTCTATGTGAAAATCTCTGCTACTTAAAAAAAAAAAACACAATAAAATGGAAAATCTCTAGAGAATTTACAATTACCAAGGCTGATTCAGGAAGAAACAGAAATTTTGAACTGATGAGACTATGTGACCAAAAAAAAAAAAAAAAAAAAATCCAGACAATGTTTGTGGGAGTGTTCTATCAGATAAAAATTTCATCTGGGCACAGTGGTGCATGCCTGAAATCCCAGTGTCTCCAGAAGCTGAGACAGGAGGATAGTAAGTTCAAAGCCAGTCTCAGCAAAAGCCAGGCACTTAGCAGCTCAGTGAGACCCTGTCTCTAAATAAAATGCAAAATAGGAGTGGGAATGTGGCTCAGTGGTCGAGTGCCCCTGAGTTCAATCTGTGGTACAATTAAAAAAAGAAAAGAAAAGAAAAGAAAAATTTAGGAACTGATAATATCACTGACAATTTCTTTAAAAGTAATGTAGGAGGTAAAATGTTGAAAGAGAAAAATATAAACATGGCTTAATTTATTTACTAAACTAATGTAACACTGACATGAAAATCTTACATATGGTACACATAATCCCTGTTCAGCAAAATCATTTGTGAATGTGGATAAAATTTTAAATAAAGCACCAATAAGTAAAGTCAAATATCAATAAATAAAAGACCCACCATTTTGACATAGAACACTATATTCTAGAAAAAGAGAATGCAGTTTTATTAAAATACTGTATTTCTCAGTTTGACAAAATAAGAAATGCCCCATGAGCATGTCAATAGCAGGTGATGAAATTCAATATCTAGTATATTGAAAAGGAATATTATGTGAAGTAGGACAAATAATATTCTTTCTTAATATGAAAAAGTCTATGTCTTAAACCAATTATAAATATCAGGCTCAAGAAAATATGAAGCACAATTTGGAAGAGAAGATGTTGACATATGAAACAGAATTAAGCAGTTGAATTATTTAAAAGGAGGAAACTAAATAGTTATAATAGTTACAATTTTAAGAATACTTTTTTGTCTACTAGACAATGAACTAAAAAATATTAGAATTAGAATGAATTAGCATTAAGCATTTCTAAGCACACTTATGATATTCAATTACTCTTCTACTGTATTTAAAAATATAATGAATAAATAAAATGCATAAAATATAATGTATTAAAACATAGAAAGAACATAATATAAATAATTACAATAAAATAGGTGAAAGCCAATATTAAAAAATGGGAAAGCTTGTCAATATAAAAGCCTCAAAAAATAATCACAAATTGGCAAGGCCTATAAATAGACTATCCTCCAAAGAAGAAATCAAATGTTTAATCCATTTCATTAGAAATCAAAGGAAAGAAAGTCAAAATAATCAAACACTATTTTTACTTATCAACTTATGAAAGTTTTCAAAATAATCATATTTAATTTTGAAAAGGATATTCAAAATTACTCTTACAAATCATCGGTCAGAATGGAAAAGGGTGAAAGAGGACATTTTTGTTTTGTTCCAGTTTTTAGAGGGAATGCTTTCAATATTTCTCCATTTAGAATGATGCTGACCTTGGGTTTAGCATATATAGCTTTTACAATGTTGAGGTATATTCCTCCTATCCCTGGTTTTTCTAGTGTTTTGAATGTGAAGGTGTGCTGTAATTTGTCAAATGCCTTTTCTGATCTATTGGGATGATTATATGACATCATCCTTGAAACTCTAGCTAGAACAATTAGACAAAAAAAAAAGAAAAGAAAGAAAGAAAGAAAAAGAAAAAGAAATTAAAGGGATACAAATAGGTAAAGAAGAACTCAAACTATCACTATTTGCTGATGACAAGATTCCATATCTAGAAGATCCAAAACATTTCAACAGAAAACTTCTAGAACTCATAAATGAATTCAGCAAAGTAGCAGGATATAAAATCAAAACCCATAAATCAAATGCACTCCTATTCATCAGCGATGAATCCACTGAAAGAGAAATTAGGAAAACTACCCCATTTACAATAGCCTCAAAAAAAAACAAAAACCAACAACAAAATCAACAACAACAAAAACCTGGGAATCAATCTGAAAAAGCAGTGAAAGACCTCTACAATGAAAACTACAGAACATACAGAACACTAAAGAAAGAAATTGAAGAAAAACTCAGAAGATGGAAAGATCTCCCATGCTCCTGGACAGGCAGAGTTAATATTGTTGAAATGGCATTATTGCCAGAAACATTATACAGATTTAATGCAATTCCTATTAAAATCCCAATGACATTCTTAATAGAAATAGAAAAGGCAATCATAACATTTATTTAGAAAAATAAGAGACCCAGAATAGCCAAAGCAATCCTTAGCAAGAACAGTGAATCTGGAGGCATCACTATACCAGACCTTAAACTATACTACAGAGCTACAGTAACAAAACTGGCATGATACTGACACCAAAATAGACTTGTAGACCAATGCTACAAAATAGAAGACAGAGACAAACCTATATAAATATGGTTATGTCATACTAGCCAAAGATGCCAAAAACATTCATTGAAAAAAGGATAAACTATTCAACAAATGGTGCTGGCAAAACTAGAAACCCATATGTATCAAAATGAAATTAAACCTCTGTCTCTCACCCTGCACAAAAATCAACTCAAAGTGGATCAAAGATTTAGGCCCTAGAACAGAGACCCTTTGCCTCATAGAAGAAAAAATAGACCTAGATTTTCATCATGTCAGCCTAGGATCTGACTTCCTTAACAAGACTCCTAAAGTGCAAGAAGTAAAATCAAGAATCAATAAATGGGATGGATTCAAATTAAAAAGCTTCTTCTCAGCAAAGGAAACAATCAATAGTGTGAGGAGAGAGCCTACAGACAGAGAAAGTCTTTACCACATGTACCTCTGACAAAGCATTAATCTGTAAGATATATAAAGAACTCAAAAAACACCAAAAACAAACAAACAAAACCCCACAAATAACCTAATCAATAAATGGTCTAAGGAACTGAGCAGACACTTTACAGAAGAAGAAATACAATTGACCAACAAATAATGAAAAAGTGTTCAACATCTCTAGAAATTAGAGAAATGCAAATTAAAACTACTCTAAGATTTCATCTCATTCCAATCAGAATGGCAATCATCAAGAATACAGGCAACAATAAATGTTGGTGAAGTTGTGAGGAAAAAGGTACACTCATACATTACTTGTGGGACTGCAAATTGGTACAACCACTATGGAAAGCAGTATGGAAATTCCTCAGAAAACTTGGAATGAAACCACCATTTGACCCAGTTATCCCACTTCTTGGTTTATACCCAAAAGACTTAAAATCAGCATATTACATGAATACAGCCACTTCAATGTTTATAGCAGCTCAATTCACAATAGCTAAACTATGGAACCAATCTAGATATCCTTGAATAGATGAATGGATAAAGAAACTGTGGTATACAAACACAGTGGAATCTTACTCAGCTTTAAAGAAGAATGAAATTATGGCATTTGCCAGTAAATGGATGGAGTTGGAGAATATCATGCTAAGTGAAATAAGCCAATTCCAAAAAACCAAAGGCCAAATGTTTTCTCTAATATGTAAATTCTAATTCACAATAAGGCGGGGGCCACTAGAAAGAAAATAGTGTTACATTAGATTAGGTGTAGGGAAGTGAAGAGAGGCGAGGGGAGGGGATGAAGGGATAGGAAAGATAATAGAATGAAACCGACATTATTAATATATATATATATATATATATATATATATGACTGCATGACCAATATGATTCTGCAATGTACACTCAGAAAAAATGAGAAATTATATCCCATCTGTGTATGCTATATCAAAGTGCATAAATGCATTCTGCTGTCATGTATACTAATTTAAAAATTAATAAAAAAAGAATGGAAAAGGGTACTGACCTTCTAGAAAATGGTTTTATGATAGTTGTTAAAACTATAAAGAAATTTCTAGCATTGGGCCTGGTAATTTGACTTATAAGAATATATCTTGAGAAAATTATGAGAAATGAGTAAAAAAATATAATGTTATTCATCATCGGTTTATCATAATAGCAAAATATTATAGGCAATCAAAAATGTCCAATAATAATGAGAAGTTTAGAAAAATTATGATATGTCCATGTAAGACCAGAACAAATTATGTTTGCACAGAGTTGTTAATGACGTGGGAGAAAGAACACAGTAGAACCTATTCACAGTGAGACAGGGAGGGGAAGACGGAGGAAGACAGAGAAGCACATCTAAAGTTTAACAGTTATGATTTTTTTTTACAGTTATGAATGCTTTTGTCATGGGATTACAAATTATTTTAAAATTATATTTACACCTTTCTTTATTCACTAAAATTTCAAGAACCTCAGACAAAAAAAACATGAGTAAAGAACATGATATTTCTGATTATGTCCTGGTTTGCCAGGACCAAACATGACTCTGTTATGGCATCAATGTTCTGGCCAATATATTTGCAAGGTTTTTTTGCTTTTTTTATCCTGCCTTTTTAAATTCTTATTTTATAATTTGAAGTTTATTAATAAGTCCTCACTCCCCGCCCCCATCCCCACTGGGATATATTTTCATGTTTGTGGAATGGTGCAGGGACAACAGGCAAATGGAAGGAAATGTGAATCTTCTGTCGTGGGGTTTTCCGCACTCACTTCTCTTTGGTGTAGGCCCTGGTTGTGTCACCTTCCCCCTCTCAGGTAGAACTTGTTCCCATGTACAGATACAGTAGCTTGTTATGGTTTGAAAATCTCTCTCTCTCTCTCTCTCTCTCTCTCTCTCTCTCTCTCTCTCTCTCTCTCTCTCTCTTTCTCTCTATATTGCTGGGGTTGAACCCAGGGCCATGTCATGGGAGACAAATGCTTTATCAACTGAGCTCTATCCCCAGCCCATTAAGGGTCCTCCAGAGGTCCATGTGATCAAGGAGTGGTTGCAGGCCTGTGGCACTATTGGGAGATGGCAGAAAGCTTAGGAGGTAGAGGCTAGTGGAAGTCAGTTGGTCATGTAGGAGGGACCTGCCCTCTGAAGGGATACTGGGACCTTGGCTCCTCCCTTTCTCTCTCTTCCTGGCCACCGTGGGGTGAGCATCTTTGCTTCATCACTCACTCCCTGCTTCGAATGTGTTGTCCTGCCACAGGCAAGTCACAGAAAGCTCTCACATCGCCCAACAGAGAATGTCCAGGGGCCAGTGATGGGTCAAACTGTTGGTAGCTGCAGCCATCTCATCCAGGTGTCAGTGCAGGGTAAGAAGCAGTGACATCTGAGGGTCAGAAAATGCATGGACAAATCCTGCTAAATCTCTTCAATCCCCACTGCTCGGCCCTGGAACATTGCTTAGAACCCAGAACATGCTTAATGCTTAATACACTAAAGAAGAATGTCTTTTCTATTTCCTTAAAAATTTTTTTAAACCTTTTTAATGTTTAAGTCATTGAAACTAAATTGTAGTAACCAGAATTTCAAGACAGGGTCCACAAAGCAACCTTAAATTTGCTCTTTCCTCAGGAGAATAATAAAAAAGATAGGTATATAAAATGCTAGGCAAACTGTTACTCTGATGAATCTAGAGAAGTGTGAGTCATTACAGAACCATTCTCTTAAATTAGAACAAAAAAACTTCATAGAATTACTGTGTTTTCATCCCAAGAGTTGGGTATTTGGAATTCCACAGTGCTTTTGTGATGTCATGCCAACCACAGGAGCTGCTCCTGTAAACAATGAAGTGTTGAGTTGTGGGTTTCAGCTCTATTGAATTGATAAATGGCAGCTGATTTGTATAAGACTCTTCAATCAGAAAAAGGATTAAGGTGTGCCCGGAAATGTTTTAAACATTTCATGTAAAGTCACATTTCATACTGGGTATTAATTAAAAGCAATGTGTTATAAAATATTTTCCCTTTAGTAGGAAAAGCTATGAGGCTAAATCATACACACATGAAGGTTAAATTTGTTTGGAAGATGGGCTTGAACAGTATAGCAGCTCTTGAAATTAATGCTGAAGGAGAATTAGGAGCTGTTGCCCGAGTGTGCCGAGCGTGAGGGTCTATGTGCCTGTGTACACGGGAGACATTTGTTGGAGGAGTAACATTGGAGCATGCATGAACCAAGGAGTAGTTCTTCTTATTAATGGGTCATGTTCTATCAGAGATGACTAGTTGGAGAATCCTGGAATGAAGGCTAAAAATTTGCTTTGTTTCCTAATCCAATTACAGCTTATAACAGCCTTCCTCCATCCCTTCTTCCCACCCTTCATAATATACAGATTTGTTATATAGTATATATGTGTGTGTATTCTTGGATTTATTTATAATATATATGTCTGATATGTATTAAAAATCAGGATATATATTATAAATGATATATATGTTCTGAACTACAAATCCAAAGCTAACTTCAAAGCCATGTGTGTAAAGTAGCATATTGATTTGATACTAATAGATTTTGTATTGATTTCACTTTCTCCATTGACTTGGTCTCATGATTTTTTTTTCATTCTACTTAGATTTTTCATTCTGTAGCCCTACTACTTCTATTTTCATTCTTGAAAAAAATAAATTTGAATTATATCAGCTAAAAAATATAGTAGCATTGTATAGGTTCGTGAGATTAAGTCCATAATTCTTGCTTTTTTTTAAGGTAAGGAACCTGAATCTCATAGAAAATAAAAATGAGATATATATATATATATATTTAACCCTAATTTTTGCAGAAAAATATTCTAAAACTGTTAGGAATCTTGAGATCTAGACTTTTGTTATCTTTATGTTCATTGAACACATATTTCCATTAATGTTTGCTGCCATAACAAATGAACTCAGAGTTACATTCATGATTCAAACGTCAAAGGAGTTTTCTTTTATCTTGGGTAAAGTGTAACATTGATGTCCCTGATTTACAAGAATTTCTCTTCCAAATGGTGATTCAAGGGCCCAGATTTTTTCTATCTTCAACACTAGGCTTTCAAAATAGTCATCATTCATCTGCATCAAGCTTATAGAAGAGGACGGAACATGAAGAATGCTAGGTGAGATATGTTCTTGGTCCAGACTTTACAGAGAAGCCCATCTTTTATGATCAAACACCATGGTCAAAGCTCTGTCACCTGCTCACCTCCAACCAAAAGAGAAGGTGGGAGTATCATCTAACTATGTAACAAGGAAAAAGAGTATTCAGTCTTGGTGAACAGTTAACCATTCTGTGGACACACACATTCAAGAGTAGGAATGTGATAGAAAGTGTGATCTGCCACCTGCTTCTGCATTTTCTCAACTGCAAAATTTCACTTGTTTAAAGTATTTCAGTGGTGTTTTGTTTTATGTTCAAATACATTGGAACATTAGAATAAGATTCATCTAATTATAAAAATCTTTATACAACAAAAGTGTCTCAATAACTAGAAATTTTTCTTTCACTCAGAAAAGTTAAGGATATAATTCAATGACAGATTCTCTAATGATAGACATCTAGATGCACCTGTTTGGGTGTTAAAGTTTAGATGTGAGGTGTCTCCCAAAAGCTCACTAGTGAGACAATGCAGGAAGTTTCAGAGGAGAAATGATTGGGTTGTGAGAGTCTTAACCCAATCAGTGAATTAATCCCCTGACAGAGATTAACTGAGTGGTAGCTGAAGTGGTAGGGTGGGGCTGGAGAAGGTGGGAATTGGGAGCGTGGCTTTGTGGTATATATTTGTACCTGTCAAGTGGAGACCTCCATCATCATGGGAGCTGGTTCCCCCTGCCATACTCTGACGCCATGATGTTCTGCTTCACGTGGAGCTCCAGGAATGGAGCTGGCCCTTCTGTGGATTGAGACCTCTGAAATCATGAGCCCCCATAAAATAAACCTTTCTCCTCTACAATTGTTCTGAAGCTGACTAAAACATTGGGGGGGGGGGAACCACCCATGTGAAGAGAACAGGAGGCTGTAGAGAGTAATTAAAGGAGCATTATTTGTTGGGAAGACTTGCTAGAGCACTTGAAGTGTTGTTCCTGCTATGAGCTAAGATCTAGCCATGCTGACAACCACCATCACTACAGTATAGTAATGACAGCAGCCCTAGGGTTAATAATCGAAAGCCTGAGCAAAGTTACCTTTTTCTGTTCCAAAACCTATATTATTTGCTTCTATCATTTTGCTCCAGTTGGGCAAAGTGATTTATAAGGTATAGTCTCTGAGCCTCAATTAATTTCACTTAGGGCATTTTCACAGTTGTACAATAAATGTTTAAATTAAGACATTTCTTTTCTTTGGAAATTGAATTGCATGTTAACTGGTTATGGGCTGTCACTGGTGGTCCACACAACCACAGATAAGAGCATTGATCTGGCAAGAAAACAAATGGGCTCTTAAAGGAGGGCAGTTTGGATTTGACAGCTGCAGATGATTAGGTGTCTCTCTAATGGATACTGTGCATTACCATGAGAGGTGTGAAAGATCTGCAAACCCTTCCTTTCAGCTGCCCACTTCTACTGAGAAGTGCTGGGTAGATCTGCCTGCTCCCTTTCGTGTACGATGAATGAATTTAAAGATAGGACATAGTATTGGGAGGGCTGGTGAAATACCGAGATCATACTTTGAAGCAGCCAGTAGTCACTGGAAGAAGCTTTTTTCAATTAGCTACCATTAGAAGCCATGTTTCAAGTCCAATTTTCTGACAGGCGACAGACATAACTACAGCTAAGAATAACAAGTACTTCTCCAAGATGCTAGGCCATTGAGGGTATTACCCCAAAATGTCATTCTATTGGAGACAGCCCCACCCAATTCTGCTCACCTTGACTAGAGGATATCTAATCTGATATGTGGTTGGTTAGGTGGTTTTCCCAACAGTTGCTTTGCCAGCTTTTAGATACTTGATTGGAGTTCAGACACTTTAGGGGAGAATGACTCATGTCTGGTCCTATCCAGTGACCTCAATATAGAAACGGGATCACCTGTTCCTTGTCTACATTCCTTCTCTATCCTAGGCCTTGGGTGAATAGCTCGGTACTGTCGATCAGCTATCCCAACTTCCCCCAGCAGAAGCCACACTGGGGTAGGGTTCTTTTGATTTTAAGAGTGATCTGCATGATTCCTCTAGTGTAAGAGGATATCATTGTAAAAATGTCTCTGTCCCCAGAGGAGTAATAAGCAGCATTTTCTTTAAGAGCTCCAGGTCAAAGTACAGATTCCAAGCTTTATTCTAGCTCTTGGGTACATCTAAAGGAGGCTCTTATGTTCCAGGGGTCAACCTTTCAGATCTTGCTCCAGCGAGAAGATAATAAAAAAGCACTTGCAGTTGGATTTTATTCATCATTTATATAATCACTGAAATTACAGATGAAATAGGCCATTATGTCATCGGGCTCTCTTGCTAGCTAGTGTGTGTGTATTTTCTCTTTCATAACATCCCATAAAAGCTTCCTATTCGGGTTTAGATCATAATAATCTCTTGGCCATTTGTGGCAAGAGAAAAATATTCCAAATGAACTGGGTTTCTGCCTGATTCCCATCTAGAAGACTCTAGTCATCACTCAGTCTGACTGACCATGACTTTTCCATCACTGTTCTCATTTCTACGATATCAAGTATATCCCACTCTTCTGGGAAGTTGGTACAGGATCCTTGTTATTTGGGGCTCTGATAGCAACTAAGATCATTTTGGAGTCATTTTGTTAAACAGGAGTATGCACACCTTTTTGGGGTAGAGGGAAGGGCCATTGGGCACCATATTGTCTCACGAATAAAAACAGGGCTGATGCAGAATTTATCTGCACCCCAGTGAAGACCAAAGAACATCAAAGGGTGGAGAAATGATGATTTCTCAGAATTTTCACAAAGAGAGGTACTGAGGGAATGGAGTCACTACAACACAGATTATAGTGGAGGCAGACTAAATTCAGAAAACAAGTGCACATAATAGTCCTGTGATCTATACTCACATTTTTATCAATTGTCAATTTTTATCAAATTTTCCTGAGCTATATTAAATTAATAGTGACAATTTCAATATTAATTTTTTTTCAGTTTTAATTTGCAAATTAATTTTTACTATTGCATGAGGGCTATGTATACATAAGGAGTTTATGTTTAGCTTTATGGTTACATATCTTTAAGAAATGCTACATTTAAAAAATTGAAGTCAATATGGTGCTCCAGAAGAGTTGGTTTTCTCTAAAACAGACATCTATGCATTATTCAAGTTGAAGAAATGCCATGGCTTTGTAAGAGAACATTATATATTTCTGGGACAACTGTTCCAATCCATTTATCTCTCTAAGGGCTGTCTGAGAAAGTTCCATTTCCTAATTCCAGGGGCTTGTGAGTCCAAAGGATTGGAGTGGATTTGACCATATATAAGGTAAAGGACATATGGATTTCTTTCACTTGCTTTTTTTTCCTTGGAGAATGTTCTGTCCATACTCCTAAAGTAATACCTCCTATGGACATTTCTGAACAACTTTCCATAAATATTATGGGCTAACAAAACTATGACAGTTACACAGACTCATCCCAGGTATTCATTCCCTGCTGCCTTCTAATAAGGAGAAGGAGTTCTGTATCTGTTCCAGGGCTTTTGGTAATCATCTGTCTCATAGAAGGTGTCTAAGAAATTGAGTGAAAGAATGAACTCAGATCAACAACAAGAAGCCATTAGACATGGAATAGATCTTATCAATTGGTTGATTGATTAAAGGATGGTCCAGAAGTATAGAAGACATTCTCCAGGGCAGTCTTTGGAAAGTTCCCTGATACATAGCCTGTGAGTGAAGTTCCCAGGGGTCTGGTGTATATTAAGCTTCTTCCTTCATCTTATTAGAGTAGAACCAATTCAGTTCACTAGTTTCCTGGGCGAATGCTCAATTGTTCTGTGGTAGAAATCTCTTGATATGTCAGAGTAGAAGGGTTTGGAGAACATGAACCATCTGGAGATTTATCTAGGCATGTGGAATAAAGTGATAAATGAGAAAGTGCTCAAGGGCACTCTTGGGAAAGAATCCTAGCTAAACACAAAATGTGGAAAAGAAAGAGGAAGATAAGGTAGGTGAGGCTGTGGCAGGTTACACTGTCACCCCTATTGTGTGTTGTCATTGGTCTCAGCAATAAGGTATAAAGAATTGAGACTGAGATGCCAGAGGCAGGCATACTCACTCTGGTTTCTGCTTGCTAGTCAAATGGACATGGTATGAAGAATGACTGCTGTCTATTAAACAAGTGCCTTCTCTTTCCCTAAGTGCTCAGCTCAGAGTGGGAGAAGATGTCTACCATGAGCAGGCATGCTGGCCACTGGGTGATGGAGTTGCTCTCATATCTGTCAGGGAGAGGATGGTGCTTTGCCTCTGATCAGGAAAATATCTCTAGATACTCTCTTTCTTGTGCTTTAGTTTCCTTACCTGTAAAATAGTGGAACTGATATTCCTTAATTTTGAAACTATTACTGAGATAGGTCTGTTCTACAATTACTGGGAGCTTTATAAAAGAGACTTTTGCAGTTTTTTCTTCATTATTTAGTTTAAGGACTATCTACATCCTGTATCTTTCGTATCTCCCTTCTGATTATCTGTTTTTAGAAATATTACTAGGCAGATTTTTCTTCCAATATTTCTCTGATACCTTCCTCAGTTTTTTTTTTCATTTCAAAGAACAATAAAAGTGTTGTTTGAAGAAGGGGGGGGGCGTTACCTTCCCTTTTCTTCCACATAACCATAGGACTTCAGATGTGTTACTTGGTCTTGTTGAGCTGCTATTTCCTCATCTATAAACTGGAAAAATCTTAAGAACCTTATAGGGTTTTTAAGAATAATAGTTGTGATTGCAATTTGCAAACTATACAGGGCTGTTCAGATGTCAGGTATCAACAACTGGCAGTTAATTGGACAAAACACAGTCAGAGCCATCTGATCAAGAAGTATTGGTTTTGCAAGGGACTTTATGCCACCACCTTTGCTGATCCTTTGGTTCTGTCTGATTGTCCCTGACACAGTGTTTTTCAGGTGAAAATACTGAGTGCTCAGGGGATACTATCCAGTTTGCGTTACTCTGTTATGATACTCCTTGGTACACTGATCCTGGGAGTACACCGAGTCCTCTAGATGGCAGATATTTTTGAGGAAGATACCCTTTCCTACAAGTCTCTGCAAGCAATCTTGTCAAGAACATAGAAGATGGTCAACAAATGCTTGTTGAATAAAGTGTAGATTTATTCCCAGGGTTATCAGAGGAAGGTAAGACCAATGAGTGGGATCACTAGTGGGAAACTAACAGATCAGCTCAGCAGTGGAGTGGGTGGCTTGACAAGGTAGGAAGCATCTGTGTTAGCTTTCTGTCACTATACCTAATATCAGAGACTGTCAACTTAGAGATTATCTTTGGCTCATGGTTTTGGAGGCTTCAGTCCATGGTCAGTTGGCCCCCTTTGGTTTTGGTCTGTGATGAAGCAGCACAGCATCTGATAAAACCACTCACATCATGTCCAGAAAGCAAAAGAAAGGAAGGGAAAAGTGTTGGGATACCATCATCTCTTCCAAGGGTACATCTCCCAATGACTCGAAGATTTCCCACTGGGCTCCACCTTGCAAAGATTCTACAACCTCCCAGTAGCACCACTCCAGGAACACATGAGCTCTTGGGAAACATTCCAGACCCAAACTTTAAAAACTTCCCATTATTGGAAATCTTTAATAAGAGACTGACTATTTGTCAGGGTTGATGCAGATTAGATTTCTGAATTTTGTGGAGGGGTACTCGAAGACTCTGAAGTTCTTTTCCATGGCTCTCTGATGCTCTGGAAGTGGGAAGGGACTTTTCTAAATACCTTTAATAATTATCCAGGCATGATTCCCTCCTAATGGTATCCATAGATGAACAAAACCCTACAATGCTCATCTTTCACAAATTGTGGGTATCCTGGGGTTAGGGGCACTTCTGAACCACTTACTAAGGTTACATAGCTTTTGATCCACTCTTGTACATAGTAAGTGAGCAAATCCATCCTCATTAGGTCCAGTGTTTCAAAACAATGGCAAAATGATGGACAGATATGAGTTCAAGATGGTATGACCTTGATGTTGCAATAGTCAAATCTATGTGAAATAAAATTTTCTAACCCTTGAACTTGGGCTGGTGTGCTGAAAATTGTCAGAGGGCATCCAGAAGGCTGTGGGAATTTGAATGCATGTTTAGCAGTCCTGTAAGTGGTTGAGTGCTCCTGTCCCACACTCTTCTGTGGATCTGGTCACTAATGTTGATAAAATAGATGATAGACTAAAAAATGAGATTTTTAAAAGAAATGGAAATTGTTCCTCTTGCTTCTAAAGATCTCCTTTGCCAATCAGCTAGAAGCATACATTGAAGATGATACTTCACAAAAGATATTATCTCTATTAAAATGTATACCTTTGCATTCACACACTTCTTTTTTGTTTACCAAGTTCTCTCATGTGCAGTATCTGTGTTCCCCAATGCCATACTTTTGGTGATACAGAAAAAGAAAGTGTGACATGCTCTTTTCCCTCTTAGCTAATGCTCTCTTCCAAGCATTGATATTTCTCTTTAATAGTAACCATCACACTTGTTGAGTATTTGTTCTCCCTGTCAGCTTAAGTTCCGTGAGAGCGTCAAGTGAGCCTCCTCTGTTGTATGCTATATCTTGGATTCTGGTATAGTTTCTGACACAAACTAGACATTGCCTAAAGGTATATTGAATAAATCAGAGTAAAGATGTTATCTACCTCAATCCTACTACTGATTTATAGGTAAGTTCAGAAAAAATAGGTGGAATACCTAAAAGTTTACCGATTGGACACTCAAAAGGAAGTCTCCTGGCTCTAAATCATCAGCTCATTTTCCTCTGTGGCACAGTTGTGTCCACTGTTAGCTTGAGTCAGTGTTGTTTGCAACACTACAAATCCTGATGTTGATGCTCTGGGTCTGATTATTTCCTTTGCAATTTGGGATGAAAATGAATTTGAAATATCAGGAGTCTACAGTTTACATAATTTACAGATGATAAAAAGAAAGAAAGTGTTATCATTTGAACACAATTAAATTCATTTTTCGGGAGATGTTATGATACATGTGGGAAAGCTTCCTGAGAGTTTAGATACAAAACTAATGCAGTGGAGGCCCTTGCAAAACTGGTTCCATGAGACCCAGGTACGAATGAGATTAGGCATTGCCATCTCAGTGGATTGCATTTGAGTTTTGCATAGGTGTTGTCTTCTACATAATTAAGGCAATTAGAAATCAAACCCTTGGAATGTAGAAATATACTTCACGTAGGTGTGGGGATTCAGGGACAAGGAGGAGAGTGGGGGAGGAAAACAGAGAAGGTGGCACCACTTACGGGCAAAGGAGTATGACAATCTGCCTAGGCCATGTGGCTGACAACCCGCCTGACGCTTGTTTTGACTTTTCTCTAACTGCACAACCGGTGCATGCAGATGACTTTACATCTCATAGCAAAATGTGCGACAGCAATGTGCTAAGCAAATGCAAACAAAAATATGCTTCCCCCACTCCAAACAAATCTCTCACACATCATGATGATGCTGTGGCATGGCGAGAGACTGAAGACAGAGACCACCAGGAACCAGACTTGCTCATTGTTTAAACCAGTATCCAGGATCAATACATATATGTGAGTGTGGCATGTGCATGTGTGTTTCGGGAGCTCACCTTAGGTGATATTGGATTACTTGCTATTATTTAGACATAGCATACATTTGGATTTCAGTCAATCATGCACACATATTGCATATTATTTATTCAATTCATTCAACATTTTTATTATGCCCCTACTGTGATCCAGGGAAAGGCAGGCACTAAAGATGTTAATATGAAGGATGCAGAGATAAGATACATGAATGTACAGTGAACTACCTTTTGGGGGTTCATTGCTTCTCTGCTTGTGCTCATGCATCTCCCTCAGCCTAGGTTGTAGATCACCTGCTTTCTGCCTATGGGAATTCTTCCCACACCTTAAGGGCCAGTCAGGAGTATTTCTTTCTCATATTCCCCCTTACCTACAGTGAGAATGAATCATTCTTTCTCCAGTGTTCCAACAGCACAATGCTTCCATTCCGAAGTTGCACAATTGGTAACTGATAGAAGTGCCCACTACCATATTATTTATTTATTCCATTTCCCCAACGTGTGTAGGACAAGATCTTCCCTGGTTTGAGGGGAATTCTAATAGAAGTAGGAAGTACATTAATGACTTAAACTTCATAAAAAGAGGGCTTGTGATTAAGTTATAACTTTGCATTCAGAGTCTTTGGTTCACTCATAGCTGCAGGACTTTAATTTTCCTTCCTCAGAACTCCTTACTAAACTATAATAAGAATGAAGAATCATGCTGCATTCTTATCCAAGATAACAAAACATGTTGGCAAAGAATGTGGAATTTGAAGTCCAGATTTGGTTGAGTTCAAATCCTGGCTTTGCCATTTACTGAATGTTTTACTTTAGAAAAGTTACTTCACTTGTTTGTGCTTAGGTTTCCCCATATTTAAAATGAGGATAATAATAGATACCTAACAGGGTGGCAGGAGAATAAAATGTCTTAATATATTACATATTTGGAATACTTTATAGTACTTGATATTTGTTCAAGAGATGCTAGTAATTAGTTTATTATTCTCCAAATGAACTAATTCATCCCCAATTTAACGTGATGTTGTGCTATTGATGGGTCTTTCTGATCAGATTTATATTCATTATGCTTTGAATCTCAATTTTACAAAAGGCCACTTCTGGGAATAGATACTTCACATCCTCATAGTATTTTTGAAGAATGAATCATTTGGCATAAGACTTTAGAAACATGAGTTTCAATACTTTTACCATTATTGGGTACCTTACCTGGGAGAAGTTACTCAGTCTTCTTACTCTTGCATTTCCTCAACATAGAAAGAAGAGGTAACCATAGATACCTTACTTATAGGGTTACTATATAACAATCAAATGAGTGTTGTGGGATTGAGTCAAGTAAATAAAACATAGAAGTGTCAAACATCACTTGTGAATGTCAATAAATGTTTTCTTCTTTTATAAAAAGTGTTCAACATCTCTGGTAATTAGAGAAATACAAATCAAAACCACACAAAGATTTCATCTCACTCCAGTCAGAATGGCAATCATCAAGAATACGGGTAAGAATAAATGTTGGTGAGGATGTGAGGAAAAAGGTACACTCATACATTGCTGGTGAGACTGCAAATTGGTGCAATCACTATGGAAAGCAGTATGAAGATTCCTCAGAAAACTTTGAGTGAAACCACCATTTGACCTAGCTATTCCACTTCTCGATTTATACCCAAAGGACTTAAAATCAGCATACTACAGTAATGTAGCCATGTAAATATTCACAGCAGCTCAATTCATAATAGCTAAACTATAGAACCAATCTAGGTGCCCTTCAATGGATGAATTGGATAAAGAAATGTGGTAAGTATATTCAATGGAATATTACTCAGCTTTAAAAAGAATGAAATTATGGCATTTTCCAGTAAATGGATGGAGTTGGAGAATATCATGCTAAGTGAAATAAGCCAATCCCCAAAAACCAAAGGCCAAATGTTTTCTCTAATATGTGGATGCTAATTCACAATAAAGGGGTAGGGGCACTAGAGAAGAATAGAGTTACCTTAGATTAGGTAGAGGAAAGTGAAGAGAGGGGATATGAAGGATAGGAGAATGAAACAGACTTTTATTACTTTATCTGTATATGTGGCTGCATGACCAATGTGATTCTCCAACATGTACACTCAAAAAAATGAGAAATTATATCCCATCTATGTATATCAAAGTGCATAAATGCATTCTACTATCATGTATAACTAATTAAAACAAATAAAAAAATTAAAAAATGAGAGAAGACTACTACGGCCAGAATATGAAATTTGATAATCTGGGATGAACCTCAAGCATTTGATGGTGCCTAACTGTAGAAACTTAGTGCCTCAAGTGTGCATAAATGCACTGCATACATGCATACATGCGCATACACATAAACACACCCATACACAGATTTAAATATAGTTTTAAATTTACATTGAGATCTAACTATAGATAGTACAAGCCACCCAATCCTTGCAATGGTCCTATGGGGTAGTACTATTACAATCCTCTTCTAAGATGAGGACTACTTCTAAGGCTGGCTTGTTGCTTTCTTTCTACTCCTCTCAGTGTTTCCATGCATCCATTCTGGTAGTGATTCCATTGTCCTTGAGAACTGGATCTTGTCCCCAAAGTCAAGGTGGTAATGGCTCTGCTGCTTGTCTCACTCATCAGAGTGTTTCTTTGTGTGTGTGTGTGTATGTGTGTGTGTGTGTGTGTTGTGTGTTAAACCATGTGGATTGAGCTTTTGTGTTGAAGTGGACTGATCTCATGACCCCATCCTTTGGTCTGTCATTGTCCATCTGATTGTCCACTGACCTGTCTTTGGGTGCTAAAAATTTCTTCAACTATGCCTTTGGACCATGGTGCCTGGCTATACTGTGTAAAGTCTGCTTCTTCTTCCAGATTTGTCCCCCCTCCTTTTTTTTCCCCACCCCAAAGAACCTGCTGTGTCCCAAAGAATGGTCCCTCTGACCTTTGAGTCTGGTTGCTTGCTGAGTTCTTAGCATGATGGAGGCCCTGTGGGTTGTTTGACTAAGTGTGCCTCATTTCTCCCAGGTGTTAAGGTTTAATTTTATGCATCAAAAGTGACCAAAACCATATAAAAGTCCTTAGTTCCATGGATAAAAATATATTCAGAAATAGATTATGACATAAAAGAGAGGTGCATTATGTTTGGGGAACCATTGTGCATGGAAATGGTAAGTGCAGGAAATTCTTGAGCTTTGTGTCTGGGTCTTTTGGTAGGGATTGCCCTGCAGATTGGAAATGTGGGAGTGACATGCTGTGACGCCACCTCTTGGCTAATGAATGGATTGTCAGGGGACAGAGGAAACTCAGTCAATAGACACTGACTGTTGGTTGGTACCGACTCACAGTGGAAATCACCTAGGAAGGAAGCAGAGGGCTAGTGTGTTATGCAGGGAGGCGTGTTTTGTATTTAGTGACCAGAGTCTCCTTGCCTTTGGGAGAATGAAATCCACACCTCTTTGTTTAGAGTGGTTGATTTGAACAAAAATCAACATAGGGGAGAGATGGTGTTACTTTATAAATGGAGTAAAAGATAAGCAAGGATAAGCAATTTTGACAAAATGGCAGCAGGTACAAAGTGACAAGTGGCACATGCTCCAGCATCCAACAAAACAGTCTCTTTCCCAGAACCTCCCCTTTGGCCTGAAGAGAGGCCCTGTCACTGAATCAGAGCAGAGGTCAGCACCCTGACCCAATCACTCCATGGCCTTCTGGCTGACTAGGGGGTGCCAATTAGGTCCAATTGTGATGGAGGTGAGAGGGAAGTTCCCCCCCAGTTCACTGACCCTTGAGGAGACTTCAGTGTTTTTAGAGGGGGTAGGGTGGACAAAACTCCGCTGTCTCTGTCCATAAGCAGCCCCTATGCAGTGGTCCATTGGACCTGTTCTTAGCCTCACCTCCTCCTGTTTTCCAGTTCTAAGGGAATTGACAAGGCCCTCCTGTCTCCCCCAAATTTTGAAAAATTTCCTAATTTGTAATTTCACTAAGTAGGTAGATGTTGGATTTAGAAAAAAAAACAACATTAAATTATAAATACTAGCTATTGACACAATGCCTATTTTGTTTGGGGAATCACATTTTTATATTGGTAGCGTGGCAAATGTCAGCCCCACTGCCCACCACCCACTTTCCAATCCCTGCCTTCTCACTGTGGAATACAATGATTTAATTCATAAGAAGCATTTCAGATAAATACTGAAGTCTAATTTATCAGGGCTCACCCAGGACTCCCAGCTAGCTTTAGATCCAACAAGTTTCCTACACCATAGTGCTCTTCAAAGCATCCTAAAACATTCTCATCAATTTCCAGAGATTAAAATCAATGTGCTTGAATAAATAAATAAATAAAACCGATTATGCCCGCTGCCTTGTGCAAGCAAGGATATATAGAGAAACAAATATAATTGTGTCCTTTCCTTCTACGTCCAGGAACTTCGACTGCTACTGTGCTACATCAGGTATGTAATGAAAGACAAATGACAAGGAATCTAAATAGAAAAGGGGCGCTTGAGTAACTGTAGTTTTTATGTTCCGGAGAGCCTGAGAAAGAAAAGAAGCATTGTATCTGGGATTAACAGAACGGCAGGATTTCGTTAATGACAGCCCAGCTTTTAACCAAAAGGAAGATAGTTAGGGCAGTAAAAGAGAACATGGCTAGAATGTGCTCTGCTAATTGGAAATGTATATTATCTTCAGGCGATGTGTGCGCCGAGGGGAGGGGGCTGGGGAAGATGAGAGGAGACGCATTGGGAGGCTGGCAGGAGAGTCTGGACCCAGGACGCCCCAGATTGGGCCCTACCAGCAGGGCAGTTAAAGGGTCCTTTTTTGCTGATACGAACGGCCAGTGCCCAGACCCCACCCTCCCCCCACTCCCTTTTAATTCAATGGCTACGTAGGGGCTTCTTTGATGGAAGCTTTGAAGTCGGTGGCTTTGAGATTACTCTTCCTCTGTGACCTTGACCACCAGCCATGAGGTTAGGGGGGAAGGGGAGGGGAGGAGGAAGGCGCAGGAGCTGGAAAAAGGAAAGGAAGGAGAGGGGAGGGGAAGAGAAGGCCGCCCTAAGACATCTCTGCAGCATTCCACGACTTTTCTGATCACTCTGCAAAGTTGAAATATGATTGCAGCCTTTGCACCGGGAAGGAAAGAAACCATTTAAATGAAAAATTAGCTGCCTTAGCAGGTCAAGCACATAGTTACATTAATGTCGTGTAGAACAATAAATCAACTTCGATCTCCAATTGAAAAAATGCTAATTTAGCTCAGCGATTCACTGATTGTACTTTCCTCTGATAGAAATCTTTTCTTTTATTTAATGCGAAGCCGTGATTTGACAGCCTCCTCTAATGGTGCTTGCAGACTCTCAGCGTTTCAGCGGAATTCTGATCATGGTTTTAATATTCCGTGCAGCTCTGCCCCCTCTGATTTCACGCTCACACATTAACGAGAGCTGACACTGGAGATTAGACGCAGACAGCTGGAATGCCAGGTCTTTGTTGCAGCATGGACAGGAGCCAACGTCGTTCAACCACAGCCAAGAGGGACCTGGGAAAGTCTTAAGAAGGAGGGGAAGGCGGGGTGGGGGGGCTGGAGGGAGGGTGGGAGCGGGGGATGGGAGAGAAAGAAAGGCAAGGTAGTTCTGAAGGGCATATGAAAATGGATATTTTCAGAAAGCCCTTTCAGTCTCTGAAATTCACATTTGAATCAATTCTGGCTTGTTTAGAGGAAGTGGATCATTACAGGGAAATCCCAAATTGGTTGCAGTGTTTTTCTGTAAACTCTGAAAACACAAGTGGAATGCAGGAGAAATGAGATGGCTCCCTGCTTCAGCTGCTCGCTGGTTTGTCGGAGAAACAATGGTGATTAGGAGCTGGAGGGAGAGTGCTTACATAAGGAAATGCGTTCTCCCCTTTGCCTTTGGAAAAAAAAAATCACTTAGTTCCAGGTGAATAGATGGGGAAATAAAACTAGATTTATGAGCCAGGGCTGCCCGTGCGACTGGTGACTACCTTGGCAAGAAAGGAAGTCGAGTAGCCTAACTGCCTGGATCCTAATAAATTGTTTCCTGATACCAGAAATCAAATAAAGATCCATAGTTTTATCTACACCGTGAAGCAACCAGAGCTCAGCTAGGGCCCATATTGCAGAGGAGAGGGAAGGGTGCTACCCGAATTGTGGCCCAACTTTCCCCAAAAGAAAATGACAGATGATCAAAGTTGCAATGATGGCACATTAATACTATGTCAAAAAAAAAATTGTTTCTGCTCCCGGGGGAAACCAATTGAGTAGAAATAACAAATGTCCTTCTTGCTAACTGTATCATTAATAATCATTGTACTTTGCATTTTTATGGGGTACTAGGATTCTAGAGGCCTTTCATAAATATTCATAGGGGAAGGCTGAAGAAGGGAGATGGATGTACCCATTCCTGATGCCAAGATGGAGCGACTGAGGCTCAGGATCCTGCTGCGGCTCACCTGGAATGAAGTAGCAAGCAAGTCTCAATGAACCATTCTGTCGCTGGCAGGAAGCCACCTAGGGACTTTCTCTCTGTCTCTGCTGCTGGGTCCAATGAGCATGGCTTTTGTTGGGGGAGTATATGAGCTGAACCATCTCTTGTCACTTTGGCCTGTTGTTCTTATTTGTCCTCCTTCCTTGTCTTGATGGGACCACTGCCACTGATAGTGTTATTGAGCACTGAATTAGACAATGTTTTAATTGAAAAGAAGCATAAATTAGAATCCATGTGTTCCTATAATATTTTAGGAAAAATCTAGAAGCTGTATTGCAGTGGTTAAGAGCGAAGCTCATGAGGTAGCATATAAATCATAGTAATTACAAATAAGCCAGTTAATTTTCCGGTGAATCTTGATTCTTGTGGATTTGTAACCTTAGCAAAATATGTAGTTTTTTTTTCATCCTCAGTTTTCTTTTTTTTTTTCTCAGTTTTCTTGTCTGTAAAAAAATGGAGAATAAAATAAAATAACTCTTAGCACCATGGCTGAAAGATAGTGAGCACTCTATAAATACTAACTCTTGTGGGTATGGTTATTTTCAGGTACCTGTGGCTAACAGAATGTTTGGTTCATAGTAAGCAGTTCATAGTAAGTTGGTTATTTTTCTGTAGCCCATCAGAATGTGTAATTCTAAAGCTTCACCACTGTCCTCAAAGCCATCTTCTTAATAGATATATGCTTATCTCCAAGACACTGAAAAGTTGCCCCAAAGCATTGGGAATGGTTTGGGGAACCATTCTTTATAATTATGTATGGACATTGTTCTTTAAATATCTTCAAACATGGGCACATCTTCATCCTTGGAGGGTGAATTTGTTTGGGGGAGATATTAAAAGTTGCCCTGAAGCCATGTCTGATAAATATGGTGGGCATTCAAGTTGGAGGAACATTATTTTAGAAACAAGTGCACCTGTAAAGAAATTGTATCTGTTTTCTTTTATGGCACATAAATGGAATGTAACTACTATTCTAAGTGAGAGTTTAGACGGGATCACAGATCTTGATGTATCTGTAGGAGAAAACTGAAGCTCGATGTTTTGTGTTCAGTTTATAACAGCCTTCCCTAATGTACTTACACTCCTTCTAGAAGAAAAGGATATGCCCTCGAATTGTTCCGATTATGCACAATCTGAGGTTCTCTTCTCAAATTTGCCCTGATGGCTTATATGCAGCTTTCCTGCAGTGACTTTGCTCATTTTTCAGAATTGATGACACACCCTCTGGGCTTCTGATGGTCACTAAGGATTACAGTTTGCTAAGTCATGATGTCTGCCCTTGAGGCCCTCATAACCCAAAGGGAAATGCATTTGAATCATTGCAATGCACAAAGGTAAGTGCCATCCTGGAAGGACACATTCCTTTAGGGCAGGACAGATCCTGGGGACAATATACATCACACTTGGGTGTGTGAACTTGATCTTAGAGAGGGAGCCATTGACATCTACAGTTTTGCCTCGTCCTTCTATTCTATCTATCTCTATTCCTTGCCTCCATAATATAAGAACAGACCCTCTAATACTCCCTGCATTAGCCAGAGGCACAGCTAAAGTTCAAATTGTCCTTCTTGATCTGGCTCCCTTATTAGGAAGCTCTTTGGCAGTTAGACCAAGAGGAGACCTTTCTTGAGTCTGCTCCAGGAAGATTTAGGAGGTGTGATTTATTGTAATTTCAATTATAAAAGGTTTGGGTTTGGCTTAAAGAGGTTTAACTTACAATTCCTGAGTCTGTTCCAAGGCTGTAAACCATGGCAGGTTTCCAGTGGCCCCAGGTAGCATCCCCCATAGTCACATTACTTACGACGGATAATAAATGGCTTTGACCAGAGGGGAGAGTCGATCTGATCTGTTGAATAGAATGCTTAAGTGCATAAAGATGTGGGAGGAAGCTTCTGGTGGTTAGACAGAATTGACAGTCGATGGCAAGACTGTATAGATAGAATATGTTGGAAGACAGGAAGCCTGGAGTGGTTTTGTTCATATGTCAGTGCTTTGCCTCAGTGACACTGAGGCCAGATAACCATTAGTTCCAACACACTGACGTGAACATAGACTTTTTTGTTCAGTGTAAGTACGCAGAGAAAATGCATCCTGACTTTGTGCCTCCACTCTGGGTCAGAGCACCTAGAAGCACCTAGCTTAGATGTTGGAGACTGCGAAAGTCTACTTGGATCTCCAGGTCTGGTGGACTCAGAGTGTTGTAACCATTCTGAATTGTCATGACCACAGCATCCCCTGGGAGAGCAACTTTTAAACTGAGTATTTTACCACCCAAGTTTCAGATATGTTATGAGCAGAACATTGGTGGATGATTTGCTAAAATTTGTAGATAATTTATTTGGAAAAGAATTAGAGAAGTTATCTGTATAATGTCACCTTCACCATCTCTTTTCCAGTAGGATTTCTAGAGTGGGAGAGAAAGAAGTGCCTATCAGGAATTAGGGAAGTCGCTGAATCGCCCCCCAGAGAGAATGTCAGATATGCTAATTTATGTTAATGTCACGTGTATTCCCAAAGGAAAAAAGGTTGAGAACTACTATGCTGGAAAAAGACATTTGATGTAAACACAGGCATATCATTTATGCAATGCAAATTCAGCTTAGTTATTGTGAGATGAGAAAAGACTACATAAGCATGTAGTCTCCTGGCATCTGAGTTCCAGGGTATGTTTTTTGAGATGGTGTCTTTCTCTCAGACCCAAAAGAATAGGTTGCATGCAACCTATTTATTTGTGCCATTATTGTTTAATTCTAGTTACCTGCATTAAGCTCATAGATTTTTTTCATCACCTCAGTTAATCTCTGAGCAGTTACTGAAACTATTAGGAAAAAATAGAGGTCATGGAGTCAAGAATGTAGGGAAACATCCTTCTTTCAACATCTACTATATGCCAGAAGCATACCATATATGGTATATGGTTAAAATATATATATATATATATATTATGGTAAAATATACATATATATATGCCAGCATATTTGCCTTGTCCTTCTATTCTATCTATCTCTATTCCTTCTAGGTGCTCTGACCCAGAGATATATACACACACATTTGGTGTGTGTGTGTGTGTGTGTGTGTGTGTGTGTGTGTGTGTGTGTGTGTATATAATGTAGATGGTAAAATATATGAATGTATATATGTAAAATATGTAATATATGTTAAATCATATATAGTATATAATTTAATCTTTACAATAATTCTATGGGGTTTATAAATGAGGACTGTTGTACAACTTAATCCATAACAGTGGATAACTGGCCTTCCCTGGGACTCAGAGGGGTAGAGGATGGAGAGTCAGGATGTAGTTCCCAAAGGTCAAGCACCTAGTAAATAATAGAGGGATAATTTGAACCCAGACCTTTCAGAATCTCCCAACTCTCACTTCTTTCTTGAATGAGTATTCATGTAATGGCAGAGTGCTAAAGTTCTTGGTGGTGCCCCAAGGATATAAGGGGAAGGATTACACCTAGTCTAAAATTTGAAGTCCTAGGTCTAATTTGAAGGATTGAAGCCAAATAGAGATCATCAGGACAGCATCTAATGGAATATAGAGGTCAAACTGCATGAAATTGCCAGTATTTGACCATTTTCTATCTATAAAAATGGAAATTTTATGTTTCCACTTGATGAAAGCAGGATAATCAGCGGTAAGAAATAAATGTTTTTCTCACACATGGGATGAAGATAGAAATTTAAAGCTGAGCTTAGTGGCTCATGCCTGTTATTCCAGCAACTCAGAAGACTGAGGCAAGAGGATAGTAAGTTTGAAACCAACCAGGGCAACTTAGTGAGATCCTGTTTGAAAATAAAAAATAAATAAATAAAATAAAAAGGGATGAGGATGAGGCTGATGATGGAGTGCCCCTGGATTCAGTCCTCAGAGCCACGAGAAATAGACTCTTGCTATTAAAATGGAAACCTAGTAGGGTGAAACTCTTTGGCTCCAGAATTTACACATTCCATAACTCTAAGTCACCTGAATGGGGCAGCCCCCTTGGACACTTTTGGTATTTGTAAAAACATACCATCCATGGTGAGGAAGGGAAAGGTGACCTCTAGGCCTCTGATGTCCCCACAGGCTCTGGGACATGAGGCACAGGCCCTCTACAACTGAAACCATGCCCTGACTCTCAAACCTCTATTCCTGAGCCCCAGGGAAGGCTAGTTGCCCACTGCTAGGGGCTGAAGCAAAGATTCATGGACTGCGTCAATCCCCAATATCTCAGAATATGAGTTCAATTAGAAATAGGACTATTGCAGATGTCATTAGGGAAGACAATGTTGTACTGGAGTAGGCTGAACTATGGCCTTAAAAAGGACAGCGGGGAGGAGAGAGCCACTCGAGGACACAGACGGAGATGAGAGTGAGGCATCTGCTTGTAAGGAATGCCCAAGATCGTCCCTCCCACTGGAGCCAGGGAGACGCAGGGCAGGGTCGTCCCCAGAGGTGTCAGAGGGAGCATGGTCCTGTTGATGCCTCCTCCACCTAGGACTTCTTGCTCCCAGAACTGGCTGATGAGAAATCTGTTGTTGGAAGCCACTGAGTTTGTGGCACTTTGTCCTGGCAGCCCCCAGGGACGGCCTACCTTTCCCATTCTCTTGCCCTCAGTCAAGATGATCCAGAAAACAAAACAGTCACATAAAAAGATACATTCTATATTTCAGGAAGCAGGGCTCACTAGACTGACTCATTTCCAGAGTGTTCTGAAGAACTTCATTTCTTTCCCCTGCACTTTAACTTTGGGGCTCTATATGTTGACCGCTGCCTTTGAGTAGCAGTTTCTATTCAATTGAGGAGAGTCAGCCCCCATGTTAGATGTACTCAGAGCCTGTGTCATGGCCAAATGGAATTTGAATGAATGGACTGCCTTCCCAGTGAACAGCAAGGCAAGGGATGGGGATGGGTGCTCCTGGGAGGCCTTTCCACCACTAGCCATTAACATCAGTTATGTTGAATTGTAGATGTTATTGGGGAGACACCATATTTTATGCTATTATCATCATTGGTAATTAATCCAGGATTCATTTATCAGATCAGCTGATCATCAGTAGGACCCAGATGCAAGTTGGCCACATGTAGATTCACCTGTTTGTTGAGTACCTGCCACATGTATCAGAGGCTGGTCCGGAGACATTGCCTGCATACTTTCATTAACGGTGCACCACAGCTCCAACACACAGTTACCTCTGTTTTAAAATATCAAAGAAGAGGCACAATAAGACTAAATATCCTGCCAGATCACACCACCAGTAAGGGGTGAATGTGAGCTTTGGATTCAGTATTTTTGACACTAAGAGCAGAGAAGAAAAAGCAGAGGGAATAGCTCCCAGTGAGTTGCCACGCTGGGAGGGTCTGGGAAACTCCTTGAGAGTACTGGGCACAGAAAAGTGCTACTCAGAAGCTGTTGGCCACAATGGGAAGAGTCTAAGGATCTTGGAGCTCAACAGAGGGTGAACCTAGAATGTGAAGCTCAGTTGTTCAGCTCTGTTATCTGCTGGTCTTGTGTTGGTGGGACAGACACTGAATTTTCTCTCAGTTTCATTATCCTAAACTAACCTATGGGCACAACATTTTCCTCTTTGAGCAGCTCTGAGGGTTGCCCAGGATGATGCAGGCACCAGACCACAGCAGATGTTAGCTAGTCAATAAACCCTTGCTTCTGTCTTGCTACTCAATTATGTTTTGGGCAGCCCCTGAGCTAAAGTCAGATCCCTTCAGAGAAATCCCACTGTTTTGAAGAGTATTCAATGTGCTATTACAAACTGAATTTTTGGAAGTAGCAACTTCATTTTTTTAAAATGATGAATAAAACATTTTCAGAAGAATTGCAATGATTCATCCACTTAGTCATCAGATATTAGGTAGATTGTACAGACACTAGGCAGGACTGGATCAGACAAGGAATTAGAAGACACTGTCCACTCTTGAGAATGACCTGTCTTCATTCCAAATTGAAGAACTATAAGGATGGTAATTTTTCAAGGTTTTTTTTTTCCCCTCACTGATATGTAGCCCTATGCATGTACATAGGGAATAGACAGTTTTGTGTTTTAACTATTTTCTGAACACTTTCCCTTAATCTGTTTGTGTGTGGGAAATGCTATTTCAGCCCCAGGGCTTTTGTACAATCACTTCCCTCATATAGCTTCATGGTTTGGTTTTTAACTTCACCTATTAGGTGGTATCTGATAAGTGAAGTTAAAGGATTTTAGAAAGGATTTCCTGACCTTCTAACTGTCTTCACCCAGTTCCTTGTCTTTTTCTTCCCTAACCATAAAAATGGACTCAGATCCATCATTTCCTAGCATTATATCGTATTACTTGTCATGAATCATCTATCTCCTTACCATTCCCTCCCTTCCCTGAAGAATGTGGGCAGATGAAGATTAAGACTTCATTTTGGGGCTGGAGGAGTGGCTCAGTGGTGGAGCACTTGGCTGGCATGTGTGAGGCTCTGAGTTCATTCCTCAGCACCACATATAAATAAAATGAAAGATCCATTGACAACTAAAAATAATTGAAAAAAAAGGACTTCATTTTGTTTTTTTGATCCATCCCCAAGACCCAGAACAGTGCCAAGCCCATTGTAGGTACTCAAAAAAAAAAAAAAAAAAAAAAAACACTCAGACTAAATGGTTACATGAAGAACATTTCTATTAACTGTATAATAAATCACCTAGTTTTCCTCTATTTCCAGAGCCACGATACACTTGCTAATGAACATCACCCAGTTTTACTGACTTCATATTCCTCTCAATCTGCGGTCAGCATATGGGCAAATTCTTTTTGTGTGTATGTTGGTAAGGATTGCTCTGTTCTCCCCTCACCCAAGCCAGGGAGCATGTCCTCTAGGTTGCTGAGAGCAGAGACATTTATCTCATAGGATTTCCTTGTGGATAGACATTATTTCCCTTCAGCTAGACTTCCGCTTCCCAGGTACATCCACAGAGGATCTATAGTCAGTTGTGCCGACTGGCTTGGGTTTGCAGTGCTCCTAGATTCCTCACTAATGGCTATAAATGTGCCAAGGAACGGAAAGTGAAAAGTTCAATGTGCAATGAATCAAAATTGACCTGGCCTACACTGGTACCCTTTCTAGACACACCTGAGACCTCGCCACTTGCTATCATTATCTCTCATTAGAAATGACTCAAAGGCACAAGGTAAGCAATTCGAGGATGCTGATTGGATTTGTGGTGGGGGGGAAGAGGGTGTTGATAACAAGCCACATTTCTCTCTCTCTCTCTAACTAAATGTATAGCAGAACCTTCAATGAGAAATATTTAGAGGCTAGCAAGAAAGTAATTAAAGGCAGAGTTGCACATCAGCAATTCCTCTATTTTCAGATGGCTAATACTGTGGATTTTAAAATTTGTACCTAGGTGCTGAATTAGATCAGTTTTCTTAGCTTCTTAGTTTAGAGTTGGTTTTTTATTAATTTTTTGTTTGTTTTTCATAATTCATGGTTCTCCCATGCCAACATGATACTCCTGGAGGAAAGCACTCTTAACTCATTTTATTTATCTCCTTTCAGGGATTTCTATATATAAACAAGCCCCTGTGTATACTATTCTTTTTTTCCGGCACGAATGGCAGCATACACACTATTGCTCACATCATTTTTTGTTCTACAATTTATCTTGGAGATCATTCCTCAGTATACACAGAGAGGTGACTTCATTATAAAACCGCTGCCTAGTATTCAATTCAATAGATGTATCATATTTTATTTTACTAAGCCCCTATCAAGGGATATTTAATTTGTTTTTAACTTTTGCAATTATAAACAATGTAATAAATCATTTCACACGTGTGCAAGTGTACCACCAGGGAAGACTCCTAGAGAGAGAATTTCTAGGTCAAAGGATATGCACTCTTCACTTTTCCATAGATCATTACAGATTCCCCTGTGGACAATCCAACAACACACACTCCTGGGTGACACTGCCATACAAGAGTGGTTTCTTCCTTGTACCCTCCCCAACCTTCATTTCTTTGAGAATCTAATTGGTAAACATATAATTTCATGGTTTCCCCTTTCATTTCTCTTATATATTAAATAGCATTTATATTTCTGTGGGCTGTGAGTTCATGATTTGAGTGTGCTATTATTCTGGATTCTTGATCGTATGACTTATAACAAAGAACACTATATGTGTTAAAGACATCAGCCCTTTGGAAAATTAAAATATTTCTCCCAGTTTTCATTAATCTTTAAAATTTTATTCATATTTAATTTACCATGCCAAAAATGTAGTGAAATTCATCACTTCTCCATTGTGGGATTATTTTAAATTCTTAGGTATCTTTTAGCTTCTTCCTTTGTTGCAATTTTAAATGATATATCTTTTCTCATTATATTCCTTTTTAAAATTGTATTATGAAATACATTATGAAGTGACTTTTAAAAGGCATACCGAATAATAAAACAGACACATATGTGTCCGTCATTTACCTTAAATAAAATTTCACTGATAAAGTTAAAACCCCCTTCTGTCAACTCATCACATTCTTCTCATTCTCTCCCAGAAATAACCAGCATCGGCACTTGGTGTGCATCATTCCTGAGCATTTCTCAAAGTACTTTTATGACACAGATGTGTGTTCTTAACACCTGGAACTGTTTTGCATGTTTTTAATCTTTACAAGAATGTATTCAGTCTTCTGTAGCTTGCTTTTGTGTGTGTGCAAATCCATCCATACCTATATATTTAGTTCTAGTCTACTCATAATACAGAATGAGTATTTCACAATTAATTTATATATCTTCTGGAAATGGACATTTAGGGTGTCACCTCTTTTCTTTTTTTCTGTTAGAAATAATGGTGCTAGGGAAACTCTTGTTCAGATCTCCTTGAATAGGAGAGTTTCTCTGGGAATTGAATTGCAGGGTTGTGCGGTAACTCACCATGCAATTTAGCAACTAGAGTCAAATTGTTTTGAAGATGACATGCTCCCATGCACCATGTTTAAGAGTTTCCTATGCTTCTCATCCTGACTTTCACTTGGTATTGTGAAACTTTAACATTTTGTCAATCTGAGAGGGTGTGAAAGAATATCCCGTTTAGTTTGAATTCCCCTGTTTATTAGAGAATTTGAGAATCTGAGTCCCCCATCACCCCCCCAGTTCTAAAAATGGAACACAGAGCCAGGCAAAGTGCTCTGCCACTGAGTCATACCCCCAGCCCAAGCATCTTCATGTGCTCATTAAATTAACCTTCTAGGTTTCCTTTTAGTTAAAAAAAATGAATTGTTTGTTTATAATAATTTTTACATTTTTAAATTTTTTTTAAAAAATCCCATTATATTTTAAAAGCACCTTGAATGGGTATACTATTGTATTAATTTTTTAAAATATGTGCTTTTAGTTGTCAATGGACCTTTATTTTATCTATTTATATGCGGTGCTGAGAATTGAACCCAGTGCCTCACTGATGCTAGGCAAGCACTCTACCACTGAGCCACAACCCCAGCCCCCTATTGTATTGATTCTGTATATGAATTATGTATCATATACCATGGTGGCACAGGAAGTGGTACTAGGATGGTATTACATTCTTCAGTGTTTTTCCTTTCAAGAGGTGGAGGTGACTTCTCCTTCTCTTTGGTGTAGGACAGACTTTGTGCCTCACTTCTGATGTGAAAGTGATGGTTCACCTCTTCATAATGTAGGTCTTAAAAGGCATGTGGCTTCCTGCTTGCTTGTCTTTCGTTTTCAGTCACTTGTTCTGGGTAGGCCAGCTGCTATCCTGCAAGGACACTCAGACAACACTGTGGAGAGACCGATGTGTACAGAAACTGAGGCCCATGGCCTGGGAGAAACCGAGGCTTCCTGCCAACAGCCATGTGAGTGTGCCATCTTAGAAGACAATCTTCGTGCCCCTGTCAACCTTCAGATGGCTGTGGCCCTGGCCAACATCTGGGCTGCAAATGCACAAGAGACCCTGAGCCAGAACCACCCAGCCCAGCTGCTCCTGTGTAAGATAATAAATGTTTGTTGTTCTAAGCTACTTGGTTCATTCTGTTTTCTATGACATAATACCACAACTAGTGGTTTATTTCTCACAGACTAGAGGCTGCGAGTTGCAAGATCAAGGCACCAGCAGGTGCAACATCTGGGGAGGGCCTGCTTCCTCGTGCACAGATGGTGCCTTCCCACCGTTTCCTCACGTGGTAGAAGGTGCAAGGCAGCTCTTGAAGGGCTCTTTGACAAGGGCACGAATCCAATTCACAAAGCCACTGCCATCATGACCTGCTCATCTCCCAGAGGCCTCACTTCCAAACACATTGGGCATTTGGTTTCAATGTATGAATTCTGGGTAAACACAAACATTCAATCTATAGCAACTGCTAAATTTGGGGACAGTAGATGCTATTGAGTAAAATCTGTAGCAGCTGCTAATATCAAATTTTGGGATATTTTGTTAAGCAGCAATAGATAACTGATACATAACTTAATGAATGATTTTGTTTGTCATATTTTTTTGTAATTGATTTTCTTTTATTTCTTAGGATTGCAATATTATCTACATATAACCATGGATCTGATTTTTACAGAAATAATTTCATTATTTCACTATCAAGCCCAATGCCAGACTTGAGTTAAAATTTTTGATTTTTTTTTCTTTTCCTTTTTCCTCTTATTTTGGGAGTGGGGTACCAGGCAATGAACCCAGAAGTTTTCTACCCTTGAACTACATTCCCAGGCCTTTAATTTTTTTTTTTAAATTTTGAGACAGTCTTGCTAAGTTGTTTAGGGCCTCACTAAGTGTCTGAGACTAGCCTTGCTTGAACATGTGATCCTCCTGCCTCAGTCTCTTGAGTCAATGGAATAAACAGGCATATGTCACCATGTCTGGCAAAATTCTTGATTTTTTAAAAATGTTCATGCAGTATGTTCATTTATTCCTGCTTTATTAGCAGCCTTTAAACATAATGATGTTGAACTTTGTTAAATTCCTTTTCAGTATTTAAGAATATTATCTTGTAAATTTTTTGAATTATATTGAGTTCTGTTTCTTCATTGATATTCATAAGTGAGAGTATTTTAATTTGCTATTGCTTGTGAAATCTTTGCTAAGTCTCAAGTTTTTAGTGAAGATTTTGGTCATTTTTATAATCAATGTTAAGCATGTGCCATAAAAACAAATGTAAGCTTTGATTACTTTTTCTGTTCCTGGAACAGTATAAATTAAGGTAAGTAAACTTATTCTTTGACCAGATAGTATATATTTTAGATTATGTGAGCCATTTGGTCACTATCCTAATGACCTAACCCTGCTTGCATAGAGAGAAAGCAGCTATAAATAATATGCAAAGAATATGGCTGTGCTTTAATAAAATTTTATTTATATAATGAGTAGGTGCAACTACACCTCAGATAGAGCATTAATCTTCAGGATATATAAAGAACTATAAAAACTCAACATCAAGAAAACAAATAACCCAATCAATAAATGGGCTAAGGAACTGAACAGGCACTTCACAGAAGAAGAAATACAATCGATCAACAAATATATGAAAAAATGTTCAACATCTCTGGCAATTAGAGAAATACAAACCAAAACTGCTCTAAGATTTCATCTCACCCCAGTCAGAATGGCAATTATCAAGAATACAAGCAACAATAAATGTTGGTGAGGATGTGAGCAAAGAAGGAACACTCATACATTGTTGGTGGGACTGCAAATTAGTGCAACCATTCAGGAAAACAGTATGGAGATTCCTTAAAAAAGTTGGAATGGAATCATTATTGGATTCAGTCATGCCACTCCTTGGCATATACCTAAAGGACTTAAAATCAGTATACTGTAGTGATATGGCCACATTAATGTTTATAGCAGCTCAATTTGCAATAGCTAAGCTAGAGATACAATCTAGGTGCCCTTCAATAGATGAATAGATAAAGAAAATGTGTTACATGTAAGTAATGAAATATTACTCAGCTATGAAGAAGAATGAAATTATGGCATTTGCTGGTAAATGGATGGAACTGGAGACTATCATGTTAAGTGAAATAAGTCAATCCCCAAACACCAAAGGCCAAAAGTCCTCTCTGGTATGGGGATGTTGATTCACAATAGGTGGGGGGTGAGAAAGGACTGGAAGTTCACTGGATTGGACAGGGGGCAGGCAGAGAAAAGGCAGGGAAGATGGGAATGGGAAAGACAGTAGAATTAATCAGACATAACTCATAACACTCCTATGTTTATATATGAGTATATGACCAGTGTAACTCCATATCATGTACAACAACAAAAATGGGAAGTGTAGTCCAAGTATGTATGACATATACATACATTCTACTGTCCTGTATAACTAAAAAGAATAAATAAGAAAATAACTAAAAGCTACATGTTAAGAAAAAAAAAAAACACCACCAACAAAAACAAATAAGTGGGCTGAATTTGGCCCACGGATCATAGTTTGCTAAGCCCTGGTGTTAATCAACTTTCACTTTAATGGGCATACAATCTCCTAGGAATCTTGCTAAAACCAGCTTTCCCTTCAGTAGGTTTGAAGTGAAGCCTTAGACTCTGTATTTCTAACTAGATTTCAGGTGATAACCATTGGCTGGACCTCAATCACTGTGAATAAAAAGGCTTTAATAATATTGAAATTGTCTTTAAAGTTCGATTGAATTTATTTATGAAAATATCTAGGCCAATTTCCTTTAAATTTTTCTGAATTCCTTTACGGATATTGGTTGCTTGAAACTTCTGATCTCTTCTGCGGTTAGTTTTAGTAATTTATATTTCTTAGAAATTTATATTCCTTAGAAAACCACACATTTCAATTAGGTGCTCATGTTTATGTGCAAAAAGTTGAGCAAAATTGTTATTAAAGGTTCTTCTCTGTGGTTATTTTATATTATTATTTAGTTTTAAAATGTATTTATGTTATAATTTGCTAATGTATCTCTTGTACCTTTTTTTAAAAATGAAGATTTTTGAGTCTATCCATTTATTTTACTGTTTTGGATTTTCTTTATTTTTAAAAGTTTTTGTTTGTTCTTTTTAGTTATACATAACAGTAGAATCTGTTTTGCTATATTTATGTATCTTATTCTAATTAGGATCTCAGTCTTATGGATATATATGATGTTGAGATTCACTGTGGTGTATTCATATGATTTTCTTCATTTTTTTCTGCTTAATCTTTATTCTTTCAGGTTACTTTTTTTTTTGACTCTTGAGCTTTATACTTAACCAATTACTTTTAATCTGTTAATTAATATAAGCAGTATTCAAAACCATGGATTTCCATCTGAGCTTTGCTTTTATTTGTTTATTAGAGACCTAGTAAATTCCTTTCTACAGATGATTTTCGTGTATTTCTGGGGGTTTTGAATTTTGAAGCTATGGTGTCTGGTTCACAGAGAGTCATGAGCATTGTTCATTGTGAAACGTAGGTTTTGTCATTTTGACATGCTCACTGGGACGTGTTTAGAGCATTTTGGATACTTCTTCTATGACCATTTCCCCTACCCTATCTTTCTCATAGATAAAGATAGCTCTATCTATGATTGACAAGTCCTTTCTATAAATTCTGGGAAATTTCATCTACTGAAAGAAGTGAATGAGGTCCTCAGCTGTGACCAATATTTGCCAAACTGACCTGCCTCCTGGCATGGTACAGCATTGCTTGATATCCACTTCCTGCTTCCCCACTCCAACCATCTCTATTGGCTCAGACAGTATGACGACATTTCTGCTTCACTCTTCTTTCTAACCTTAGTTTAAAATCTGACTCTGCCTCCAACCACACTAGTTAGGGTCCCTAGGTCTTAATAGCCAACTCTTTGACCTGGCCTCTCAAAATGGCGTCTTATGTTGGTAACATCTCCAGTAAAGCTCTGAGAATCACTTTGATTTCTTACCGTGTCATTGCTCCCTGTTAGGACTGTATCTGCCTAACCCAGGGCTGAGCTCTCTACTCCCTCTGAATATTCGCCAGGTTCCAGCTATTGCCGCCGTCAACCTTCCCTGTACACATTAGTGACCTTCAGACTTCAGGATGGCTGTCTCCTGAGGTCTATTCAAATGGCTGGAGATTCTGAGTGATTATCCTTTCTGAAAAAAAGATTGTCTCATCTGGAAAAATATGTTTTGGATTGTTATTTCTTAGAATTTGCCCCCAAATTTGCCTCTCATGGTAAGATCTTTCCTAAAGACCTGTGGATGATTGTTGCCATGAACTCCATTTCAAGGTCATTTTTACTTTTCCATTCATTACAATCTTTAGCTGTATCTAATCTACAACCTTATTTTTCTCTTCTAAAAAAACAATCAATTGAAAACTAGCAAAACATGAATCCCCCCCAAAAAAAATGTATTGCAAAAATGATAGTAGTAATGGCTAATATTTTTTAAACACTATGTGTAGTTTCTGTGTTCTTTTATGTATATTAATTATCTCATTATAGTATCAGGTTAATGATATAATTGCTAGTATCATAATAATAGATTTATAGTTTTGAAAACTGATACTCAAAGAATTGAGTAGGAAACAGGTTATAAAAGTTACAAGTGTTAGAAGAGATAGGATCCCAGGTCAAACTAACTCCTATCCATTATGCTATATAGCTTACTGGCCAATTTTCTCTAAGGCCAAGCCAATTATATATGTTTTATTGGCTAATAATTTTATGCTTTATAATGGATTCCATATCATAATTAGTACGAAAAAAATTGCTGGTCTATTTACCAGAGTATTTTCAAGACTCAGTGTAACACTAGCAACTCTTCAGGCACGGAGCACAGTTATTAAATAGCAATCTCATAAGGTTATTCTTGAATTTCTTTAAAAGTCTTTAGAAGAATATAATCTTATTAATTCACATTTAGAACATTCTATAGACTTAACACTATTTAGTCGGTTATCTTTTGTTATAATTTGGGTCTTGAAAGTTCTACCAAAGGCCCATGTGTTAAAGATTTGGTCCTCAGAATGGCACCAATGGGAGGTGTTGGAATCTGTAGGAGAAGGGGCCTCATGTAAATTATAGAGATCATAAGAATGGGCCCTAGAAGGAATTGTGGAATCCCAGCCCCATTCTCTTCCTGCCTTTGCTTCTTGACCATTAGGTGAAGGCTTACCATTGCCACATGCTCCTACTGTGATTTGCTACCCTATTATAGGCTCAAAGCAATGGAGACAATCAATCCATGGACTGTAACCTAAATAAACTTTTTTTTCCTTACAAGCTCATTATCTCAAGTATATCATTATAGTAATGGAAATATGATTAGCACATATTTTAACCATCTTCCTTTAACAGTGAAATAGTTAAACTAAGTTACAGTAGCTGCTATAACAACAATCCCTTAAGCTCCCTCCAATGATTTAAACAATAAGAGACCATTTTTGCTTTGTTGATTTGAATCAGATGAGTTGCTCAATCAAACTTTCAGTTGCTCGGATGTATACCTGGCCTCCTTTCTTTATGGCTCCATTCTTTTATAGATTCTTAAGTGTTCTCCAATTAGTATCTTCATTCAGTAGAGAAAAAGGAGGGTGTAGAACACGTTTTTATGATGCCTTTCTAGTCAGGTTTGGTATCTCTTCTGCCTATGTTCAATTGGCTAAGAACTCAGTCACATGGTACCAGATTTCTATAAGGAGTTTGGAAGATAGTCTATGTCCACAAGAGAAACTAAATGAATTCTATGAACCCAGTTTGATATCTCACTAACTTCTTATTTAGAAGACATAAGACAGAGTCCATTCAGATTTTATTGTCTCCTTTTCATAGCATGATTACCAACAGGCCCACTGTTCCTTTAACTGATTCTCCTTTTCGGTGCATGCAGTGGTTTTAAAGATATATCTGTACCTTCTTTGGTCTTTTCTCAGAAGGTGTGGAGTTGAATTCCTCTCTTCTTAAATGCAGACCACACTGAGTGACTTACTTCTCGTGGGTAAAATAGAGTAGAAATGATGGGATGTCTCTTTCAATATTAGATTATAAAAAGACTGTGGTCACTTTTTCCTGACTCTTTTGAATCACCTGCTCTGAGAGAAAACAGCTGTCAAGTCCTGAGCCGCCAGTCGCCGTGGTGTGAGCACCCTCAGGCTGCCAACACAGAACAACGTGAAGGCTTCACCATGTGACTGAGCAGGCAGTAGACCCTTCCCCAGGAGAGTTGGGAGATAATCACAACCTCAGCCAAGAGCTTGATTGCAACCTCATGAGAGACCCTGAGCCAGACTCTGAGTCAGCTGAACTGTTCCTTGATTTCTGATCTACAAAAACTGTGAGATACTAAATATTTATTGCTTTAAATCTCTGGGTTTGGAATCATTTGATACAGAGAAAATAAATTGTAAACACAATGAAATTTAAAAACAGTGTGTTTTTACTCCTGTGCTGTTATGTGGGTCTCTGGGCATTCTTCTAGCTACAACATAATGGTTCTGAACTTTCCTGTAATATTTGTCAGCAGATCTCTCAGAGCTGATGTTCACTATTGGCTGTAGGCTCCTGGATTGTGTAATCTGTCCCTGGAATCATGTGTTAGTGCAGCTGCCAGATACACATGGAGAATGTTCCTCTGTCTTCTATGTATACAGCTGGCTACCCTCTTAGGAAGAATGGTGTCGATTTTCACCTTTGAGCATATGTGTCCTTAGGGATTTCATTGCACACTTACAAAACAGCATTCTTTTCTACTTTGTTATGCTTTTCCTTCTATTACCCAAAAGTCCATTTTACTCATCCTTCTAAATTAAGAATAATTATATAGAGCCAACAAAATCCATCCTGACTCTGGTCTTTGTAATGGAGTATTCTAGTACATCTTTTTTTTTTTTTTTTTTTTGGTATCAGGGATTGAAGCCAGCGGTGCTTAACCCTGAGCCATATCCCCAGGACTTTTTATATTTTTAATATTTTATTTAGAGACAGGGTCTCACTAAGTTGTTTGGGGCTTCGCTAAGTTGTTGAGGCTGGTTTTGAACTCATGATCCTCAGCCTCAGCCTCCCGAGCTGCTGGAATTACAGCATGCACCACCACGCCTGGCTTTCCATCACATCTTATTTGCAAGCAACTCATATAATTTAGCACATTTAGGTCATAAACTGCTCATGCAAAGTCCATATTCATTGTGCCTTTTTTATGGATGTGTAAAGATAGAGAGCTTTGAAGTGGGATAGGCAGAATTTGATCCCAGGTTGATGATTCCAAATCTCAAGTTCTATCATGAAGTCTTCTAGGCTCCGGTGGGCGTTAAGTTCCCTTTCTCCTAGGGCACAGAGCTATTAGATACTTGTTGTGGCTTGGATGTGAGTTGTCCCCCAAAATCTCACATGTAAGATAATGCAAGAAGGTTCAGAGGAGAAATGATTGGGTTTCAAGGGCTTAACCCAATCAGTGAATTAATCACCTTATGTGATTAATTGAGTGGTAACTAAGGGCAGGTGGAGTGAGGATGCAAGAGGTGAGGCCTTGGGGACATGGCTTTGGTTATATATTTGTATTTGGCAAGTGGAGATCTCTCTATCTCTGCTTCCTGATCACCATGTGAGCTGCTTCCCTCTGCCATACTCTTCTGCCATGTTGTTCCTGCCTCACCTCGTGCCCTGAGGAATGAAGCCGGCTGTCCATGGACTGAGATCTCTGAAACTATGAGCTCCCAAATAAATATTACCTTCCCTAAAATTGTTCTGATTAGGTCTTGTAGTCATAGTATAAAAAAGATTACTAAAAAAATACTCTAGAAAGAAAATTTCCAATCAAAACTCAAAAGGTCACATCTGTAAGGTGGCACAGACTACTGTATACACACTAGTGGGACTCAACAACTAGAAGTTGGTAGTTTTTAAAAAATTCCTGAACAATCTTATCTTCTGAAAATTTTTATTAAAGAGTGCGTTGGAATTTTTGCCTTAGAAGAGATTTCAAATATGATGAGCTACATTGCTCGTAGTTTATCGGCACATTGGTCACTTGGCCTATACAATTAGAAAGTCATCTCTTCCTTAATCCACATCAAGCTGGGCTGCTCTTTTCTCCTGAAAGGCAAATTGAGGGGGCAGACATGGTCTATAAGTAGACCCAAACAAGGTTGCCTATGGAAGTGCATGGTGGGCTTCAGTTTGTACAATCTCGCATGCCTCAAAATGGCAGGGTCCAAAGACTACTCTTACCTAAAACCTAATACAGGTCTTGTTCAATGCACATTCTCAATTTCCACTGGTATTAGACAGGTGGCTACCCAGTTAGCAGGACAGTATCAAGAGGTATGTCAAGGCTCATGCTAAGCTCAATGCATCTTCCTTCTGTGAATGAAGTCTGAACTTGGGCAAACATTTTATACTTGGGGACAAGATATTAATGCAATCTGACTCTAAACTTGCTCATCAGCTCTAAATACTCATTTGCATGCAGAATACACTCAGAATGATTTTAAGCTGAGAATAAAAAGAACCAATACATATTTAATGACTTCCAATAGCACTAAATATATTAGTATTGATTTTTGAAGGAAATACCTATTGACTTTTCATTTCCATTCCCTTAAACTGTACTGTAGTCTGCCAACTCTAGTGAATGTCTTTGTTCTAGATAAAGATCAGTTCCAAAGCCCTCAGCTTGGAATAAATTCCCAAAGTATTTCTTAAAATAAGTACTCTGTTGAAACCAGAAATGGCAGGAGAGCCCAAAACAAGGGATTGGGATAGAGAAGGTCTTCAGCTTTGAGTGGAGCTACCAGACCTGGGAAGCAATTTCCAGACAGAGTAGTGAGCAATAATTTCAACACAGAGAAGTGAACACAGTGTTTCTTTGTGTTCCGGTAACAACTTCCAGCCCTAGCGCTAGGCCACGGCCTGTGCCTGCAGGAAATCTTCAGGGGCAGGGGAGCATTGTGTTGACCTCCAAGAACAGCATTCTGGAAAAGGATTGAAAAGAGCCACTATGGTGTGGTTGAGGGTCTTAGATGACCACAGGGATTGGATGGGTGCCCCACTATTTTTTTTTTGTCTTTTTTGGGGGTGATGGGCTGACCTGGAAGCCAGTTTCTAATGTATCAAGAAAACTTCCCTGATACTGAAGCTAGCTGGCCCACACACAAAGTCATTCTCCAGAGAGGTAAGTTGTAAAATGATCATATTATGCACTTTAATTAGATTTGCATTTACCCTCATTCTAAAGCATTTCTGCCAGACTCAGAATACCTCCTCTGACAAAATTTAACTTGTGGAAGATTTAGAGATATGTGGTCAGACCTTCCTTCAAGAGAACCACTAAGAAGCGTGTGGTTGACTGACAACCTTTAGGGGCTGCCCTCTGGATCTGAAGCTGAGGTCACAGTCTCTACATGGTGCTTGCAGCCAGTGAATGACCTGGGAAGGTACTAGATCAGGGTCCTTCCTGCCTGGTGCAAGAATCTTCTAATAAGTACCAGGTTCTGCATCAGCCTGGCTTTGACTTTCTCAGAGCTGCACTAACACCTGAGCTTCTGTCTGACCAGCCCTCTTCTCCCCCCTACCTTTTACAGGTGTCAGACTAGCATGACCGTTCCAAGAGTTTAGATACTAAATATTTATTAGAGAAGAGTTTGCCTACATCGGCAAAGTCACTTCTCTGGCCCCTGTTCTCAGGGCATTTCCCTATTGTGTTAGTTGGTTTTCTTTCACTGTAACAAATATCTGAGAGAATCAGCTTATAATAAGGTTTGTTTTTGCTTTGGGGTCTGTGGCAAAGCAGCACATCATGGCAGGATGCATGGGGAAGCCAAATTTCTCACCTCCTGGCCAGGAAAACAGAAGAGAGTAGGGAGCAGGCTGGTGGTTCCACAGCACCCTTTGAGGATGTGTCCCCAGTGACCTAAAGACTTGTCCTTACTGCTTACAGGTTCCACCCTCCCCTCAGTAACGCTACCCTGAAAACCAAGCCTTTAACACATGGGCCTTTAGGAAACATTTATCCAAACCAGAACACCTGCTTTCTCAAATGTGTGAGCCTTCCCCCTCCAACCCTCCCCCTGCCCTCCACCCCCAGCTTAACCATCCTACAGCTCACCCTGTGTCAGGCTGTCTTCCTCTTCCAGCTCCAGGCCTCCAGAACTCCGCATTGACTGACAGGACAGTCTAGCTTCAGCAGCTAAAGGAAACAAATGTCCAAGGAACCTGGCTCCTAGTGATATGGGGGCTCTTTCCTAATGCTGGTACTATCTCTGTGTAAGTGAAAATCCACCATCATTAACCCATACTTTTATAGAAAGTTGTGTTTCAGAATGTTTTGAATTTTGGAAAAGTAATATATTATGCATATTGAATATTATGTAACACACCTAGTGGGGGATATGACACCAAAAGCAGTAATAGTTCTCCATCAGAATGCATGAATTTTCATTCTAAGTTGCACACATAGAATTCAATATCACTCTTAAGAAATATACGGTTTTCTTTGGGCTCATTTAGATTGGGTTTTGCAGTAACCTATGTTCTTTTAAAGGTTTTGATCTCTAGAATTTTTCGTATGTCTGAATTGAAGAAGTAAGTTCACTTCTGTCTTGTCATAGAACTCTCACTTATTTTTTTACAGACTATTTTTTTAATATTTATTTTTTAGTTTTAGGTGGACACGATATCTTTATTTTATTTTTATGTGGTGCTGAGAATCGAACCCAGTGCCTCACGCAAGTTAGGAGAGTGTGCTACCACATGAGCCACATCCCCAGCCCAACAGACTATTTTTGGGAGAAGTTTCTTTTATTTTTTATCATTTTAAACACATTTATTTAATATGTGATGATGAGGATTGAACCCAGAACTTTGTGCATGTGAGGCCAGCGCTCTGCCAACCTAGCTCCCTCCCTAGCCCAAAACTCCCACTTATTGATTCCCCACCATGTCAAACATTGTTCTGACCCTGGAGACTCTACAGGTATTATATAGTTATCATCATTTTATTTAATTTTCTCTTCAATTTCATAAGTAGACCTTTGAACTCCATTTATGGTGAGGAAAGAGTCTTCATTAAAAAGTTGTTTCATTAATTGCACACAATTAACATGCACTGAAGAAAAGATTTGGACCTCAAGATATTTGAATCATTTTCCAAAATCATTTTTCCTAACCTATAAACCACATCACTGGCCTGTGTAAGGCATCATCCAGTTCTGACCACATACAGTGGAATGTAATGGAACAAGCCTGGCCTAGGAGTCAGGAGGCCTGGGGGTTAGCCCAGACGCCATGCTTTCATGGTTTGATCTCTTTGAGTTTCCAGATCTTCACATATAAACTCACAAGATGGATTAAAGAAGAATCAAAGTGTAAATTTGATGTGGGAACATTTTGTGCTCATACTGTAAAGTGCAAAGTAAAATGATACAATGATAGTGATAATAATGAGATATTATTATGCCTGTGCTTTGGGAAACTCTTAGAGTAATTGTAAGTAATTGTGCCCTTGGCAAAGAGATGGGAAGATCCTTTGTCTTCCTTGGGAAACTTTGCACTTGAGCACCCATGAAGAAATGGGACATTGGAATAATGGAGGAAAATTGTCAGTTCTGCCCATAATTGTTTCTCTACAGATTTCATTTCCATGTTCAAAAAAAAATGATTGCACACACAGGCTAGCGTGCACATGCACATGCATGCACACACAGAGCAGGAAAGACTGACTCTGAAGCTTTCAGACTTGAGTGGCTGTGATCCTTGAAAGTGAAGTCACCGCTTCTGGGACAAAGTTGCTGACAACTCTTGGTCATTGTGGCTTCTCCTCACACTGACTGCTTTCTGATTCTCAATAACATTGCCACATAGCCCCCCACATTAGCCTCTTTGTCTGAGACAGAAAGGGGCATCTGATAAATGAGGCAGGAGGATGAGAAATGATTCCATGGTGGGTCCAGTGGATGGAACAGGCTTTCCTGGAGCATAAGGCTTCATGTAGAGAGAGGCTGTGTGAGTCCATGAATGCAGGGCATGAGGCTGGAGTCAACATTTTTGACTTCGGGTTAAACTAGAGAGATGGGGGGAAAAAATCAAAGCCTCATTAAGGCAGTGCTGTTAATAAGCTGAATTCTGTGTTTAGAGATTCTCGATCACATTGAAGGAACAAACAGAGTCTAAATCCATAAGCACTGGATGGTGTCCAGAGTGGGAACTCAGCACAGAGGGAAAAGGAAGATGATATAGATTTATTGATGGCACCCAGCATCCATGGGTCTTAAATAGAAAGGAAGGCCACGTAGCCCCCATATACCAACTTGCAGAGCTAAGGAAGACCTGGGAGTTAGTTCAGGCTAGTTTTGAAATTCAAGTCTGCCCCTGAACTCATTGTGTGACATGGATAAGTTCCCAAGTACAAAAACTTCAATGTATTCATCTGAAAAATGGAGATAATAATTTCTGTATTATAGGGTGCTGTGTGTGTATATGTGTGTGTATGTGTTATATTAGAAAATGTGTCCATGTTCTAACATATCCTGCTTCATAAATGGTGGTTTATAATGAGCTCTCATCCCAGTATTTATCATCTGAGGACAGAGACTGTCTTCTGCCCTAGCTAATTTCCCTAATGGGTGGCAGAACAGGGTTGGTAGGCATGAATAGTTGCAGAGATAGGTGAAGTTAATAAGCATATGACTTCTGAGGATCTCTTACATTGGCAATGTTATCTGAAATTGATTGATTATTTTTATATCTGAAGTTGATTTGATTGGTTCAGTTATTGAAAATGATCACAATAAAAACCTCCATAATGCATGGAGAATTCCAAAACGATTTGAGAAAAGGATGAAGTTATCTTTTACTCCTTCCCTTGCCCCACAAAGCTCTTAATCTAGGAGACTGTCAAGGAATAAAATATATTTGAAACTCATCTATTAATTTTTTCTTTGGATCATATTCCAAGGGACATGTGTTATGTCGACACTTCTTCCATCCCACCCCTCCCACAGGAAGTTCTGTTCAAGAGAACTGCAAGAGTCATGGTCCTGGGGAAGCACCTTCAGATAGGAGAGGCCATGCCCCCATTCTAATAGCTGGACAAAGGAGCTAAAAATTATAGATGTAGAGAAGATGCCCAGGAGCAGAAAAGACAAGAGCCTGTCTAACTAGAGTTACAGTGAGTCAGGCCAGGAAGCCTCTTTGTATGTAGGTTCCTGGTTGCTGAGCATGGCAGCTGTTGACAAGTACCTCATCAGTTTTATTTATTTATTTTGCTGAAATTTAAATGAAACATGACAAGTAAAGCAACTACAGTAGTGACTGGCACAAGATACTTAATATTGTCAGCTATTAGTGATATCTCTGCTGTTCATAGCAGCAGTAATAATCATGGTGGTGGCAGACGTAATAGTACTAGTGTTAACAGTGGTGTAAATAGTAGGGGAATTCAGAAACCAAGTAAAGCTCTTTGCTCTTTCATATAGGATGGTAGACAAATATATCTACACATAGGAAACAGTACTATTGTTATACAGATGACATTCCCTTAATTATTTCCCTTTCTTCCCCCTTTAGTGTTTAATAAATGAAAACTATTCCAGATGCTCCAAGAATAGATGAGAAGGGGAAGCTATGCTTTGCCCCAGCCAAAGCTAAAGTCAGAACAGAAAATGCTAATATGGAGGCAGCAGAGGCCCAAAGAGAAGATGAAATGGCATCTCCCTGTTATGGGTTCAACTGTGTCCCCCAGAAAGTTATGCTAAAGTCTTATCCCTGATACCTGTAAATGTGACCTTATTTCTAAACAATGCCTTTGCCAACATAATCAAGTTAAGATAAGGCGTTAGCATTGGCCCTAATCCCTTATGATTAGTGAGAGTAAAGAGACCCAGAGATAGTGAGAGAGAAAAGAAGAAGAGAATTTAGAGTGAGGAAGAAAATCCCATGGAATGAGGGGGATGGAGATGGAGTTGTAGGCTGTCACAAGCCAAGGAACACCGGCACTACCAGAGACTGGAAGAGTCAGGAAGGGTCCTTGCCTAGTGCTGTAGGATGTGTTCGACCCTGATTTGGATTCCTAACCTCCAAACTGTGAGACAGATAAATTTCTACATTTCTTATTTATTTATTTATTTGCCATCTGGTTTGTGATAGTTGGTTATAGCAGTCCTAGGAAATTAATGTATTTTCCAGTGGGGAATCTCTCATCCCCAGCTCTCAGGATCAACCCAGGGATGACAGGATAAAACTCCCAATCCTAAGAGCTCTGAAAATGAGCTTCATCTTCTTCCCTAGTTTTACCTCAGTCTCCTCCACCTGCTGCTTAATGGGGACACAGGCTATTTCAGACCTCAGTGCCTTTTCTCATGGCCACATTGTGAGCTAGGACATGCGGTGAATACCAATAGAAGTGTGGTGTGCCACGTATTCTGAAGATTTCTTGAACTCCTCTGTCCCCAGGAGGATTGACCATCTCCTACCTGGGTAGTTTGTTCCTTGAATTCAAGGATGCTGTCTTCCTCATGTTTGTATTTCTGACACAGAAAAATTCATATAACAATGTGAATCAGTGAGGAGTAGAAGAGAAAAATGAATAGATGGATGATGATTGAATGAGTAAACGGGTAGTGAATGAATGAAAGGTGAGTGAGGACACAAATGAAAAGATAGTCCTGAGCAGCCCTGAAGAGGGACCAACTGGCACTGTTCAACCCGTCACATTCCCCAACGCCTATTCCAGCTCTTCCACTCAGAACTTGGAAGTTTCTTCATTTTATTTCCACTTGTCTTTTTCTTTCCCTATTGGGAAGTCAGAATAGCTGCTGGTGTGGGGGGACAGGCTATGATTTGGGTTTCAGTCATACTGACTCCGGGATGGTAGGAGGACATCCATGTGGAAATGTCATGAAGGCCAATAGGAATATGGAACTAGTGCTCAGACAAGAGGCCAAAATCAGGGGTCCAGTTCTGCAATGCATCTGAAGCTGTGATGGCTAAAGCACAAGAAAGCATGAGACTTCTAAGGGGGAAAAGGAGCAGGTAAGAAAGTAAGATCAGGACCAAGGACGGAGCCTCGGGGAGCCCAGGAGAAGCACAGCAAATAGGAAAAGTGGTCAACAGAAAATAGGAGCCTTTGTCCCAGAAGCCAGAGATGGGAGAAGAAACAAATGATTGACAACGTCTGATGCCAGGAGGAAGCAGATAGGAGATGAGAGCTGGAAAGAGATCACTGGACTGGGCTATCTAGTTAAGTGATTGTCTAGGAAGCGAAGTTACTTGGTGTCAATACACGAGTGCATGGGTGATAGAAAAGTGAAGGAAGCCAATCAGACACTCTTTAAAAAAAGTATGTTTCTTATGAAAGAAAAGAGGAGCATGGGGCATTTACATGGACCAGAAAGAGAGACCTAACCTGAGGAAGAGTGGAGGGAAGGGGTCCAGGATGAGAAAGAGCTGAAGGCGGGAATGCAGCAGAGTCCTACAGACTTGGAAGGGGATCACAGCCCAAGAGGCAGGAGAGGGCACTACCACTTTGAAAGAGCAAGAAGGAGGAGCAAAGGGATTAAGACATGGAGACCACTCCCTCAAACCCATGGATAATTAGCCCCATCATCCCCAGAAGCATTGCACAATACACAATGTGGTAGAGCTCAGTCTTTGAGAAAAGGAGAGCTTTGCCAAACACAGTTGTGGACACCTGTAATCCCAGGAACTGGGGAAGCTGAGGCAGGAGGATGGCAAGTTCAAGGCTAGATTCAGCAACTTAGTGAGGCCCTGAGCAACTTAGTAAGACCCTACCTCAAAATAAAAAAATAAAAAGGACTGGGGATATAGCTCAGTGATAGAGCACTCCTGGGTTCAATCCCCTGTACCAAAGAGAAAAAGAAAAGAAAGAAAAAGAAAAAAATCTGAATAGAAAAGGAGAGCTTCCTTGCACAGTCCCAAATTCAGATCAATTCTCAGGGAAGAGAAAGAGTTAGAAAACTATTCAAATTATTGTTAAAAAATATCAAACCAGCATTTTTGTTCATCAATTCAGATTTAAAATTTAATTTCATGGTACAATGAGCGCATACACAGTTATATCTATTAAGGTCACCTACTCCCAGTTCATCAGCTTACTCTGGGCATTGATGACTGTGAAACTCTTTAGGAGATAAGAATCACGGCTTCATCCTGCTCAGTGCTCACAGTTTCCAGGTGAGTCAAAATTTTCTGACTCTGAAATGCCCAAAAGTTTATTATTCCCCATCCAGAGGGTCCACCTTGGGTTTGTGCTTCAACCTGTAGTTTTAACAAAACAAAATTCTGCAAGAGGCTTTCAAAGCTTCGAGGCAAGGAGAGGTTAGGGAGAGAATTCTTAATTGAGTCTTTGTTTCAGGAGGAGTCACATGAGTTTTCTTAGTTTCTCATTCCTTTTTTTAAATCATCAGTTTCCTCTTTCTCTTACTCAAAACTCAAAGGCCAGAATCCACTCAGCTTTTATGGTGCTTCTTATCAGGGTAATAATGGATGTTTAACCTGTGAAATTCTTTTTGACTTCCATACAATGTGAATCTAGGATTTTCCTTTAAGGCACTGTGGTAATTAGGAGGTTAGATTTGAATTGACCTGAAATTAGATTCACATCCAAGGTTAAATGAACATGGACAGTTACACATATATACAAAACACACATATAATATTACATACATGTATCCCCACATATATGACATCATATATGATATATATCATGTAAAAACATTTTTCAAAAACTGCTCTTTTCCCGCCTTGACTATCTCTAGGAACTATACCTTCAGTTCAACTCTCTAAAATTCAGCACTTTCAGAGACTTAAACTGGGTTAGCAACAAGGCCTAGAGAAGTAAGGGGGGATATTCAACCCTGAAAAAGTTATAAAAACATAGTTAATGGGGAACACGGAAGACCTAGGGAGCAGCTGAGGACTGACTGCCCCCCTGTCCACCCTGTCTCTGCAGTGTCTGAATTCTTTGGATAATTGGCTGTCTCTCCACCCTGCTTTCACTTTTGCAGCAGCATCTGTTGTTTTCTTTTGAAACTAATTTCAAAAAAGTGTCAATTCTGACATTTATAATATTCATGAAATTTTGACCCTACTTCCCTAACCCAGAATATGTGTGTGTGCATTAAAGACAAATATATAGAAATATATATATGTATATATTTGTAATATTCTATTTATATTACATACAAAAGGCATGATAATGATTACTAAATGTCACTTAGCCATATCCGAATTTAATCAACCAGTCAACAATGATTGGAGACCTCTTATCCCGGGACAAGACAGAAATAAGGACAAATAAGGCCGGTTCCTCAAAGGCTGAATGTTTTCTCTGGTAAGTAGAAGCTGATGCATAATGGGGGTGGTGGGGAGCACATGGGAGGAATGGAGGAACTCTGGATAGGGCAAAGGGGAGGGAGGGGGAAGGGAGGGGGCAGGGGGTTAGGAAAGATGATTGAATGAGATGGACATCATTACCCTAGGTACATGTATGAAGACATGAATGGTGTGACTCTACTTTGTGCACAACCAGAGAAATGAAAAATTATGCTCCATTTGTGTACCATGAATTGTAATGCATTCTGCTGTCATGTATAACAAATTAGAACAAATAAATAAATTTATTTATTTTTTAAAAAAAGAAGGCCGGTTCCTCACCTGCAAAAGGACCATATCTCCTAGAGTAGATTGCTCGGCATATAAATAAAAATGCCATGAGATAAATGTTAACAGATGTATGCGTAGGGCCATAAGGGACACTGGAGATGAAGCACATAACTGTACAGGGCTCAGAGGAGAGAAACCTCAGCAGAAAGACCCTTGTGGACTAGGGGCATAAAGGTCTGCAGCCAGTAAAAACAGCGTTTGCAAAGGAGCAAAAACAGGTTGTGCTTGGGGAATTACCAGCGGTTTGGTATTGAAGGAGGGAGATTAAAATAATAAGAGAGGGTGAGCGAAAAAAGGCTGGTTATGATAGGCTAAAAAATTTTTAATGTGTTTCTAATATTTAAAATGTTCCTTTTCTGGTTGGCTAGAAATAAGATATGAAACATTAAAGTTGATCTGGTGGCAAAGAAAGACCAAGAGGCAGTGAGAAGAGTAGATGCTCGAGGAAATCGCAGACTCTTTGGCTTTGAATCTCTTGTTTTCTTGAAAGAAGCATCTTGCCCAGATGGCTGGACATTGCCATTAATTTGGCAGATTGTGATGTAATGATGGAAACGAAGGCCGTATTTGGAGGACTTTTAATTAAGGCCAAGAGAGAAGTCTGAGCTGAGGACCTCACCATGTCCCAAAAGGGTAAAAACATTTTCTTTCTCTCGAGGTACAGATTGTAGGATAGGCGGCTTCCCTATTTGGGAATGAAAATGTGATTTCAAGAGCTTGAGCCACCAAGTGATTTGTTCAAACTATGTTTTGATGAGGTAAGTGTAAATAAATGAAACCATGTGGAATCCATTTTCTCCAAGATCTATACAGATTTAAAATTAAGAAACAGAAACCTTGGGGCAAATCATGCATTGGACTTAATTCAAATGTAAATGTTTGAGGAAACTGTTTGGAATTTTCATGAATCTGCACGGAAATCCAGTTTGCATCTTTTCATTATGTGCTCTAGGAAGTTCTCTAAAATCTAGTTCTTTCATGAGCAGAGTCAACTATGGGGAAATGGTCCAAATAGGTTTGGGGAAAATTATGTTGGGCACACAATGACTTCATGTAGGTCAGTAAAAATGTCAGTTTCTGAGACAAGCTCCCAAAGATTATCTGAAAGGTCCCTACCTGAGGTCTCTTACCTCATCACATAAACATGCCCATTGTACTAATCAGATCTCTCTAAGTTATGCTGCAATAACAAACAGTCCCCAAGTCTTAGTGGCTTATAGCAACAAATGGTTTATTTCTCATTCTTGTCTCACTTACACCAACTGTAGGGAGGCTGAGGTCTCCTACATGCAGGAAGGGTGCAGATAGATAAAGCAGCACCTACCTGGGATTCTCCATATTTGAGGCAGGGAGAAAAAAAGCAATTACAAAACTACACAGTAGTTCTCCAAACTTTTGCCTAGATGTGACATAGATATGGTAAAAGAAAGTCATAGATGTAAGTTTGGTCTTAGTGAGGTAAACACTCGTTCCCACAGGAAGAGCATCAGGGGGTGTCCTATAGGACATGAGTATATGAGCAAAGACTGTGTACCATATATTAGTTGTTATAGGTAACTTAGTACTTAATAGATATTTGTTAAATAAATAAATGAAGTTGTACTTTTCATTTTGAAAGGTGGAATGTTGAAATCTATTCTTTATAAAGCAAATATGAATTTGTCTGAAATAATCATTCCATCAATTTGCACCCCGTAAATATATATAAATATAATTCATCAATAAAAAAGGGAAAAAAAGATCAAATGAGATAATCTTCTTTCCTTATTCTTAAGGCAGAGGATTACAGAAACTGTTCTAGGGCCAGTAATGTGAAAGCTATCCAGCCTGGTGGAAAAAAATCTTGTACTCCAGAGAGGCTACTCTCACTACAGTTCCCAGCTTCCTTCCAACTTTCCAACCTTTTTCACACCATCTGCAGCACCAGTGGGCCCAATTGTCAGCAGGGACTGCTCTGTTGCTCTCTTTTCTCTATAGGTAAATCATTCTAGGACATCTAATCATATAGATACTCGTGACTTACCAAGGCTCTGGGCTTCTCCATTAACAGGACAAGGTTGGCCTTTGCCTGAAGTCTTTACATACCTGGATGCCATTACTCATTTGTGTGACTTAAAAGTACTTCTTTGGGAGCCTTCTACAGTTCAAATGGCTCAAGGGTTCTATCAGAACACCTGACACATTGTTGGAGACTCAAGGGTTTTCCAGTAAATGTTTGTGGATACGAGGGCAGCCCATATTGTTTGCTCTAGTTTCCCAGGGAAACCCATATAGTGTAGATTAGCCTTGAAATCGGTGAGCTGACAAAGATACACAGTGCAAACTACTTACTTCTTCCATGTCTTGGAGCTTTAAAACAATGTTAATCATTAATCAACATCTTAATCATCACTCAGTTAATTCAAAACAATGAATAATTTGGAAGCATCAATGAGCTTTTTATATTTCTGGGCACTATCATTATAATTACATGTTTTTGTCTTGAGTTTTTTCTTGTTGGATATGGATCACATAGACTTGTTTTAAGTATAGAGTCTGAGGCCACCACACTTGGCTTTCTTTCTCTTTTTTTAGCAATAGCAAAGAGCAACATCTAGCTGCTGTCTTCCTGGAAGATGAAACTACAGGAAGACGTGGGAAGAGAGGACACGATATCTTCTTCTTCCCTATACTTTCCAAGCTCCATGTTGGAGGGATATTTGATGGTATTACTCAATGTTGTCCACCACATGCCTCCAGATCTCTTGTTTTTTCCCCATGGTCTCTGGGTGGTCTTAAATTCAATTTGCCTCTGTATTTCCATAAGGCCAAAAATTCAGCTCATTTACTTCTAAATTCCTATCTCATATATACACTCAAACATACACACACACACACACACACACACACACACACACACATATACACACACATACAGCTGAATATTACTCAGCCTTAAAGAAGAATAAAATGATTTGCCAGTAAGTGGATGTAGCTGGAGAATATCATGCTAAGTGAAATAAGCCATTCCCCCCAAATTAAAAGCTGAATGATTTCTCTGATATGTGAATGTTAATTCACAATAAGGTGGGGGTGGGGCTAGGGAAGAATAGAGTTACTTTAGATTAAGTATAAGGGAGTGAAAGAGAGGAGGGGTTAGGGGGATAGAAAGATAATAGAATGAATCAGACATTATTACCTTATATACATATATAACTACACAACTGGTGGGATTCTATATCGTGTATAACCAGAAGAATGACATTACATATGTTGTATCAAAGTGCATTCTACTGTCATATATAGCTCAATTTAAAAAAAAAAATTTAAAAGTGACCAACTGAAGTTGAGTGTTATCATCATGCCTGATATAATCAAGCATAGCGTGGTCAGTGTGAGCAGATTGGAGAAGTGGGGGAAGGGCCGGGATGTGGGCTTAGATTAGTTAATTTGGGAGAAAAGGGATCAAGACACTAAATCTGGAGAATGTGATGCCAACAGGCCTCATTTCAAGTAGGCTGTGTGGACTGTGTGAGGTCTGATGTGATACTGCCAGAGATGGAGGCTAGGAAGAAATGCTGAGCACCTGGATCCACAGACAACATGTGAGATGCATCCTGGGAAGCAACAGGAGCAGAGCAGAGCCCCCTGGGAACCCACAGAAAGGACCAACCACAGTCAAGATCAAAGGTCTGGGTGGTACCCTCACCCAGAAGGTAAGCTCATGGTTCTTGGGCCAGGTGTCCTTGCGGAGGCTTAAGGGGGGCAACCTCTCCCAATATAAATGCTCGGTGTTCAGTGGCTCAAGTCTTGAACCCCAAGAGCTGCCTGGGTTATGCATGAGGGAAACTTATGGCTAAAGGCAGAATATGGCACTGGATCTACCAGTCAGGCTTACCCAGAGCCCAAAAAAGAACTGAGACACTGCTTTGGAGTTAAGAACCCTGGTGACAAGAAACGGTGCTGCAAATTAGACAGGTCAAATAAATCTGCAAGTCTGATTTCCTCCTATTAGTCTAAAACCAGCCAAGTATTACAACTCATGGCCTAGAAACTGGGAACTGATTATACAAGAACTCTCTGTACTATCTTTGCCACTTTTCTGTAAATCTAATATTATTCCCCCCAAAAATGTTTATTTAAAATACATTATAAATAATTGATCTCTAATATAGGACCAAACTCTTCATTGGATTTAGAATATTGAATTTCCAATCAACACTTGGGAGTCTTCCATTGAAGAAAAGAAATCAAATGGGCGACACTTTATTCCTTACTGATATCAGATGATGCCAGGCTGGCTAGGTCTGCAGAGCAAAGACAGACATTCACTGAGCAGGTAGATGACAGAGACACAGCGACTGTTTGGGGCCCTGTCTATGAAGCATATTCAGGAAATGGAAAGCTTCTTGTTATAACTTTTTATAAGTCTGACTCTAGTATCGGGCTGGGATGAGAAACGGGGATGAGTTCCGGAAAGGAGGCAAGTATAGAGGGAAAGGGGCCCCCGGGGGCATTGTAGTGCTGCAGAATTGAAGTCAACCCTTTCTTTTCTTCTACTTTCAAACTTGTCAGCCCCTGCCTGTCCTCAGATGACCCAGGGAGCCTTGTTTCTTGGAGCTGCCAGTTGACAAGTAAGGTTGCCAACGGAAGCCAGTTGCTCTCTTCTGAGGCTGGAACTTACAACCTGTCATCTTTTGTTGTCTGCAGAGCGGAGAACACAGCCAAGCCGGCAGGGAGAGTCTGCTGTATGTGTCCGGGGTCTCATTAGAACGATGCAGTGTGTTCACACACATTGAGGAAGAGCAATGAATCCTTACCACTGCTATCCTCCCTCCGTCTCCCTGTGGCCAGGGTGGGGGGGAGGGGAGGGAAGGGACCGGAGATGGTGATCATTTTAACCCAGGTGTAAAACTAGAATAGAGAAATGACACATAGTCATGAAGTAGGCCTGTTTACCCACCTGCAAATCTCATGGCGTCCTTCACATGGTACCCTGACCCGTGTGAACGCCAGAGCCCCCAAATGTATCAGAAGGAGGAGAAGGGGGATTAATTGATTGAGGAGATTTCAAACAACCTGAGAAAGAGAGCAAAGTGCAGAGTTCAATAATTAGAGTGGGAAAGCATGAAAGAGAAGACCCAGCAAAACCGAGTACAAATTAAAAATCCCTCTTGAGAGTTATTTTATCAGCACTAGAGTGAATGGTGGACAAACAATCAGTGAAGCTCAGCAAGAAAATCTGAATTATTTCTAACCAGGGCTGGCCGCATTCAGAAGGGGAAACTACACAGCTGCCAGGAATTTTAGTGTACAATTGTTTCGGCAGATTCCAAATTACTTCCTTCTTATCACCCTTCTACCATAGGCTACTCTTTGATTGAGCAATGACAAGAAATTCCAGGCTGGGAGCTGCCCAGGTAGAATCAGTTGAAGAGAGGGTTTGGAGACATGCCAGGGCCAGGCCATACATCATCATTCAGGGCGGCCCTGGGGAGTTGGCTGACTCCAGAGGAAGGTCTTATTTACAGAGAACAGATATTCAGTGGGCCTACACTAGCTACCAAGTCGTTGAAGAAGGACCAAAAGAAAGAGGATTTTCTGAAGAGTGAGGACAGGTTAGAGACACAATGGATGTCTCAAAGAAAACAATTCCTGGAGATAATAGGAAGAGTAAGAATCGACCTAGCTCAAGAGGAATGGCATGGGACACATCTGAACTTTTCCTGTATGCACGTCGTATGATCTTGGAGACACCTCTCATATAAAAAGGAAACCTGCCCTAGCAATCATACAGGGACATTATGAGGATCAATTGCAATGAGTCACATATTAAAAAGTGTGATTGTGATTAGAGACCAGGTAAGAGATCTTGGACCTTGACCACACCTGATTTTCTCTCTCTTCCTTTCCCATATTCACTGCATCAATTGAGAAACCAAGTGCATTTTTATTTAATTTTTATTATTTGTATTAAGATCTTATTTCCCCTTTTAATTTGCCCACATAAACACACAGTATTTTTGATGACTCCTTAGACCATTAGCATATTGTATTTATAGTGAAATCCCTATTGATATTTCGCCATTGATTTCTCTTCCACATCTATCACAATTGCTTCAAAGTACCTACAAATTGACCCAAACTCCCTGCTCGACAATTTTCCTTACCCATAATTTATCTCTTTCAGTGTTGTGAAGCAGTCAGTGAGGGCTTATCTGTATATCTACAGACCTTTGTGGGTGCACTTATATATGCACATAGCTCCTGCTCTTCTTCACTGAATAGCAAGGCTTCTGGAAATACTGCACAATTAATTCTCTTGGATGTACTTCCAAAAAAAAAAAAGTGGATATTTTCCTCACTTTGTGAATGAAAAACAGAGGTCTGTTTGCTCAACTATTATAGCTGGTTAACACCTATTTCTCTGGACACCCAGGTATCATATCCTATATCATAGTCTTCTGTACTCACCCCAACATGAAGACAGTAACCATGGCTCCTTTACTCTCTTCATTTGACTCTGTGGGAAAGCTGCAATCTCTGTTCAGATTAAGGATCACTTCACTTGGGAGCTCTGGGGCTGAGGGAGACGAGAGAAGGGCCTTAATGCTACCTCCCTCCCAAGTTGGCATATTTGGGTAAGTCAGTGCTGTGCTGGCTGCTCTCGAATCGCCTTTATTTGAGCCTGCAGTGGCTGTGACTCCACCAGTTTCAGTAGAAGGCTTTGAACACTTGGCAATTTTGTCACATCCCTGGAAGGCATACAGAGCACACGAATCTTAAGGTGCGAGGCCAGAAGAATAGATTTTAAGAACTCAGGGGATGAAATTCATGTCTGTAACCTGCTTTCTGCCCAAGAGTCAGAGGTAGATGATAGGATGTCATTAGAAGATAATTTCTAAGCCTGGGGACATAATTAACAGAACTGTGGCCACCTGCTGTCAGGTGCCAGCGTTGGGGGTAATTAGTAAACTGGGTACCTGAGGATCACAAGGACTGTGATGGAAAAGAAGCAGAAAAAGAGCATTTAAAGAAGCAGTCTGAAATCCCAGAAAAGACCTTGGGAGTTGAGAAGAGCAGTTTGAGGAAAAACAAAACAAAATCAGTTGGTTCCTTTATGAGCAGCGGATCCAACACCAACCCTGGTCTGGTGAAGTGTCGCTGGACCTGTGTGCCCAGGGTCAGAGGTGACCTAACCATCATCCAAAGCCAGCATCATTGTGCTGCAGGGTCCAGCCTTAGCATCCCACGAATAAAGAAAAGGGGGCAGCAATCGATATAGGACATGACGAAAGCCCAGGAGAGCCAAAAGGAGTTGGCAGGTCGCGGGCAGAAGGAGGCGAGGGAAACAAAAAGGCTCCGGAGACATCGGCCTCAGATTTCTCAAGCAACACAAAGGACATTGGATTTCAATGCACACTGCTTGGCTCTGTTCATGGTATAAAAGGGAACAAGGTGGACAGTGTTAAAGGAAAGAGAAAAAATGGCTGACGACAGTCTTGGAGCTGAATTCAAAAACATCAAATTAAAGGCGTATGTATTGAATTGGGGAGCAGAGTGGGGGTGTTTTTCCCCCAAACTCTGCAATTACCAGGGCTGGTACCTGGGCTCCTAAGCAGAGCACTGACCACTGAAGGGGGTCAGGGAGCTCAGGAAGTCCCCAATAACTCTTTCTGAAAAACCTCTCCCATTTGAAGCTTAAGTCCTTCCACTTACTGCTTGGATTCCCACAAACGTAGATAGGTCCAGGGAAGACAGTATGAGTTTTAGCACTTCAGCCCAGAGGATGATTGATACTAGAAGTCACTAAGAGAGGCAAGCCATCTTTCACCTTTAGCCTGTTAAAGATACTGGCCAGCTTCCTGATGTTCCTGACCGGTTCTTCACAGTAAGCAATAAAAGTGGTGTTCCATGAAGTTGGGTAAATGGTGGCCCTGCACCCACTGGCACCATGCTGGGTTTTCCCTGATACTCGGTACTATCCCCATTTCCTGTATTCTCTAACGTAAGGTGTTGAGTTTGCTTTTGTGACTGCCTGCCTGATCTTTTTCCTGGCCTTGAACTATACTTGGACTCTAAAGAGATCTTGTTTCTGGATCTCTATATTTCTTTCAACTCCCAGCTCCTGGGACCCCCAGGCCTTCTCTGTTACTGCCCTGCCCTTATTTAATTTCTCTTCCCTTGTTTATCTCCTTTGGTTTTGGCTCACAACTACCTTTTGTGAGCATCCATTTGTTAAAGTCGTGGTGTGATCTGAATGCCCAAGGTGGGAAGGAGATCAGGGAAGAAAAAAAGAAAGAAGAAACACTAAAGCATAAGTTGCTCCCTAAACAGGACCTTCCCCAATACAAAGCATTCTTTCTGCAGTGATGAATGAGATATTTTGTTGGGTAATGTTTAATGCACTGTATAATCAAGAATTTCAAAACCAAAGCAATTGCAGCTATTCTGAAAAATGCCCCCAAAGAAAGTGATAAATGTTCAGGGAGGAGATAGGGATTCCCATAAATTATCCTAATATTTGGATCTTTCAGTAATTTAAACTATTTACCTTGTATTTACAAGAACCTGGGTTCTAGTCCTGGTTTTATTATAAACAAAAGTGCACAGCCTTATCCAGCTCCAATTGATTTTCTCACTTATAAATCAAAATGCCTTTGATAATTCATCAGAGATGTAGTAAAGGAGCTCATGTATACCAGCGAGAGAATGAAGAGCTGGAAGTTGGCTATCTAATGCTACAGTTCTGATGCTCAGCAGTTGTATTTACATGAGGACACTTAACTCCAATTTCCTACCATACTGAATCGAATTAATATTTCTTCTAGTTCCCAAATTCTAAAGTAGTATAAGTCTTAAGAGAACAGAAATGATAGACAACTAGAAAAATTAAAACATTGAAGGAATTTTTCTCTAGCTTATTTTTCAGATTAACTTAATTTTAATTCATCATAAATATAGGCTTTTCTACTCAAAGATTACATATTTTGGAAATGAACATTTCTTGCATGGGACTCCAGAACACCCACATTCTGCTTTGCAAATATTGTAAGATAATTTTTCATTGTGTTATATTGAGATTCTACTTTATAAGTTTGTACAGAAAGTTCAATATATTATTTTAAATGTGATTTTTTTAAAAAAATTAAATTATTATCTTTTATATGAACATGGTTATGCAACTCAGCATTTTTTTCCTTTTCTTCCCAAGAGTCATACAAAGGCAGAAAGAAAATAACTGAAATCTCTATTTTTGAATGAAACTAAAATAAAAATATGAAAATTGAAAAAAGAAGGAGTAGGGTTTTCCCACTGCTGCTGAGAGTATAACAAAGCCATAAAGAGCCATCAAAGAGTAGCAGATCTCAGAAAATGACAGCAAAAATACATTTCTTGAAGGGGAGGGACTAACTCAATTCTCTGCCAAAATGGTGCCTGAACTTGCGAAGGTAGTAAGTTAATTACAAACCTGATTACAACTTAATTACAAATAAAAATTAACACAAGCTAAAAATATTGGCTATATAAAGAATAAAACAAGCAAACATACATATAGAAAGCAGTCTGTCTCTGTACCCGTTTGCCGACCCTACCTCTGTTCCTCTAGAGGAAGTTCCTGCCAAGAGCAGGTCCAGGGGCCCTGGCTCATTCAATAATGAATAATAATAGAATCACTGGAAGAGCATTGATAGAATAAGGCTCCAGTAAAAATCTAGGGGAAAACATTAAAACTTACCAACCCAAAGCATAAACTTATGTAAATGAAGGGATGTGCCATTGGAGGATTCATAGTTGTTGATCTCCCCAGATAAATCTGTAGATTGAACATAGCCCTAGTTAAAAACCCAAGTAGCACTTTTTGTGGAAATCAGCAAGATGATCCTAAAATGCAAAGAGCCAGGAACAGCCACATAAATACAGTAGGAGGTCTACTATTTAAGACTTACTGAAGATCTAGAGTTACCACAACAGTGTGTTAATAGATAAGAAGCCAATGGAAAAGTATAGAACCCAGAAAGAGACTCACATATATACAATCAACTATTTTTGACAATGGTGCTAAATCAGTTCAATGGGGGAAAGAAAATCTTTTCAACAAATTGTTCTATTACAGTGATATTAACATTTGCAAGAGAAGAAAGAGAGAGAGAGAAAGAGAGAAGAAGGAAGAGAAAATGGTAGAAAGAAACTGGATCCCTACTTTCACTATGAAAAAATAAATAAATTTGAGACAGGTCATATGTATAAACAGCAATAGGAAAAACAAAACAACTTGTCAAGAGACAAAGAAATACCAGAAAGCACTGTCACAAAGCAGGTGAAGAGTATGATCATGAATTAAAAGAAATAAAACAATGTAAAGGAACTGCTGTCTTTAAAAGGGTGAACCAAAGCCAGTAATACAAGAACCCAGAGAAGAGATGCTAAGACAAAAGGAAGACATAAAAACATGAGCTAGAAAAACTTAAGAATATAGTAAAAGGAAAAATTTCTTCACAGCAATGAAATCAAAGTTGTAAGAAGCAAATGAAAAAAAACAGACATTAAAGAATCATATGGGATAGATTATAAAACACAAAAATAAACATAAATTAAAACAAAACACTAAATATCAAAAAAATAAACTTAAGGTAAGCCAAAGAATGGAATTGTAAGAGATGAAAGCAGATTTTAATGTGTTATAAAACAGGATAACAGAAAACAAGTTAACACATACAAAAGTTAGCACTTTGAAAAAAGCCAATAAATATAACAGATTAACAACAATTGAATCTCATCAGTGAGAAAGGGAGAGCATAAAAATATAAAAATGAGAAACGAGAGGTAATTACACAAGCAGAACATACTCTTAAGAAAAGGTTTCATTTTCCATATTGGCTGTACCAATTAGCAGTCCCACCAGCAATGTGTGAGTGTGCCTTTCCCTGCACATCCTCACCAAAACTTATTGTTGTTTGTATTCTTAATAGCTGCCATTATGACTGGAGTAAGATGGTATCTTAGAGTAGTTTTGATTTGCATTTCTCTGATTGCTAGAGATGTTGAACATTTTTTCATATATTAGTGATTGATTGTATATCATCTGCTGAGAAGTGTCTGTTCAGTTCCTTGGCCCATTTGTTGATTGGGCTATTTTTTCTTTTGGTGTTTAGCTTTTTGAGTTCTTTATATATCCTAGAGATTAGAGCTCTATCTGATGTACATGTGGTAGAAATTTGCTCCCAAGCTGTGGGCTCTCTATTCACTCATTGATTGTTTCTTTTGCTGAGAAGAAACTTTTTAGTTTGAATCCATTTCATTTATTGATTCTTGATTTTAATTCTTGTGCTATAGGAGTCTTTTAAGGAAGTTGGGGCCCAATCTGACATGATGGAGATTTGGGCCTACTTTTTCTTCTAATGTCCTTGGAAATCTGGGAATGGAACCTCCATTTGACCCAGCTATCCCACTCCTTGGTCTATACCCAAAGGAATTAAAAAACAGCATACTACAGGGACACAGCCACATCAATGTTTATAGCAGCACAATTCACAATAGTTAAATTGTGGAACCAACCTAGAAGCCCTTCAGTAGATGAATGGATAAATAAAATGTGATATATATATATATATATATATATATATACACACACACACACACACACACACACACACACACACACACACACACAATAGGCTATTATTCAGCAATGAAGGAGAATAAAATCATAGCATTTGCAGGTAAATGAATGGAGTTGGAGAATATAATGCTAAGTGAAGTTAGCCAATCCCCCCAAAACAAATGCCAAGTGTTTCCTCTGATATAAGGAGGCTGATTCATAATGGGGTTGGGAGGGGAAACATGGGAGGATTAGATAAACTCAAGATGGGGCAAAGGGTTGGAAGGAGAAGGGAGGGGGCATGGGAGTAAAAACAATGGTGAAATGAGATGAATGTCATTACCCTAAGTACATAAAGACATGAATTGTGTGAATATACTTTGTATACAACCATAGATATGAAAAATTGTGCTCTATATGTGTAATATGAATTGTACTGTATTCTGCTGTCATATATAACAAATTAGAATTAAGGAAAAAAGAAATGAAAAGGTTTTATTAAATTTTATGTAAGTTTGATGTCTTGGGTATAAAGGAAATTATTTCAGAAAATGATTATTTACCAATACTGACTCTAGGGGAAATAAAAAATTTAAATGATCACTTTTTGCTTTGAAAATGCAAGCCAATAGAAGAGGTTTTAAAGGAGAATATTATAAAATGTTAAATATCATGCAGTCACCATGCTGTTTAAACTATTCCAAAAAAAATAGTAAAAGAAATAAATCTTGCAAATTAGCTTAAGAAGCTTAATATTAAATTCCAAATTACTTTTAAACAAAATCTGGACAAACAATGCATTAAAAAATTATGAATTGAAGATGGCTGTGAATAGAGTGCATCACACCCCGTGTACCGAGTCACTGTGCAGGTGAATAACGAGTTAGAGCGACAAAAAGCTATCTTGTTAGGAATTTACAGCAAAATAGGGGTGCACTGAAACCTAGAGGAAGGATTTCCAGCACCGAGGACCGGTTATTGAATCTCTAACACGAGCCAACTGTGCGACCGGAGTTCCAGGCTGATTGATCAATGAAAACTACAGAACCCTAAAGAGAGAGAGAGAAGAAGATCTTAGAAGATGGAAAAATGCACCATGTTCATGGATAGGCAGAACTAACATCATCAAAATGACGATATTACCTAAAGTTCTCTACAGGTTTAATGCGATGCCAATCAAAATCCCAATGGCATTTCTTGTAGAAATAGATAAAGCAACCTGAAATTCATATGGAAAAACAAAAGACCCAGAATAGCAAAAGCAATTCTAAGCAGGAAGTGTGAATCTGGAGGTATAGCGATATCAGATTTCAAATTGTACTACAGAGCAATAGTAACAAAAACAGCATGGTACTGGTACCAAAACAGGCAGGTGGACCAATGGTACAGAATAGAGGACACAGAGACCAATCCACAAAATTACAACTTTCTTATATTTGATAAAGGGGCTAAAAGCATGCAATGGAAGAAGGATAGCATCTTCAACAAATGGTGCTGGGAAAACTGGAAATCCATATGCAACAAAATGAAACTGAATCCCTTTCTCTTGCCATGCACAAAAGTTAACTCAAAATGGATCAAGGAGCTAGATATCAAATCAGAGACACTGCGTCTGATAGAAGAAAAAGTTGGCTATGATCTACTTACTGTGGGGTCGGGCTCCAAATTCCTTAATAGGATGCCCATAGCCCAAGAGTTAATAACAAGAATAAACAAATGGGACTTACTTAAACTAAAAAGTTTTTTCTCAGCAAGAGAAACAATAAGAGAGGTAAATAGAGAGCCTACATCCTGGGAACAAATCTTTACTCCTCACACTTCAGATAGAGCCCTAATATCCAGAATATACAAAGAACTCAAAAAATTAAACAATAAGATAACAAATAACCCAATCAACAAATGGGCCAAGGACCTGAACAGAAACTTCTCAGAGGAGGACATACAATCAAACAACAAGTACATGAAAAAATGCTCACCATCTCTAGAAGTCAGAGAAATGCAAATCAAGGTCACCCTAAGATACCATCTTACTCCAGTAAGATTGGCAGCCATTATGAAGTCAAACAACAATAAGTGCTGGCGAGGATGTGGGGAAAAGGGTACACTTGTACATTGCTGGTGGGACTGCAAATTGGTGAGGTCAATTTGGAAAGCAGTATGGAGATTCCAGGGAAAGCTGGGAATGGATCCACCATTTGACCCAGCTATCGCCCTTCTCGGACTATTCCCTGAGGATCTTAAAAGAGCGTACTATAGGGATACTGCCACATCAATGATCATAGCGGCACAATTCACAATAGCTAGACTGTGTAATCAACCTAGATGCCCTTCAATAGATGAATGGATTAAAAAATGTGGCATTTATACACAATGGAGTATTATGCCACACTGAAAAATGACAAAATCATGGAATTTGCAGGGAAATGGATGGCATTAGAGCAGATTATGCTAAGCAAAGCTAGCCAATCCTTAAAAAACAAATGCCAAATGTCTTCCTTGATATAAAGAGAGCAATTAAGAACAGAACAGGGAAGAAGAGCATGAGGAAAAGATTAACATTAAACAGAGTGGGGGGAAAGAAAGGGAGAGAGAAGGGAAATCATATGGAAATGGTAGGAGACCCTCAATGTTACACAAAATTACATATAAGAGGTTGTGAGGGGAAAGGGGGGAAACAAGGGAGAGAGTTGAACAACAGCAGATGAGTTAGAGAGGGAAGATGGGAGGGGAGGGGAGGGGGGATAGTAGGGATAGGAAAGGTAGCAGAATACAACAGTCACTGATATGCCATTATGGAAAAATGTGAATGTGTAACCAATGTGATTCTGCAATTTGTATTTGGGGTAAAAATGAGAGTTCATAATCCACTTGAGTCAAATGTATGAAAGATGATATGTCATGAGCTTTGTAATGTTTTGAACATCCAATACAAAAGGAAAAAAAATATGAATCAATCTCACTTATGAATATTGTTTTATAATTCCTATGCAATGCACCTATATTTGTAAACATAAGCTGACAAAAAAATTTAAAATAATGCATAATGACCAGGTGGGGTCACATAATGAATGTGAACTTTGTACAATAATAAGAAATTCTCTGATGTAGTGTATAATATTGATAGATATAAGGAGAGTAAAATCATATGTTCATATTCATAGGTATTTTAAAAAAGAGATTGACAAAATACAACAGCCATAATCAGAACTGTGGACTATTTCCCTACCCCACCATGAGCTAGCACTAAGCATTACAGAACAATAGTTTACTAGTAGAAATGAAGCAAGAACATGAAAAAAATTTTTTTTTCTATAGAATAGGCAAAAGGATTTCTGAAATCTTAGAGTGGAACTGGATAGGGGAAGACTCCACTCACAGGTCTTACTGGGTAATAGAAGCCTATAACTGGAGGAATGTGAAGCCTATCACACAGTGGGGATTATAGCAGCAAAAATGAAATCAAAACTCAATTCAATTATTGATAAGATCAAAAGAAAACCCTACCAGACACATAAAAATGACTTACAAAGAAGGACCACTTTGGGACATAAGTAACATCTACACCTATCTTTATTATCCTAAATATTTATGGCCAGTTGATTTTCAGAAAGATGCAAAAGTGATTCTGAGAAGAAATTACAGACTTTTCAACAAATTCTTCTGGAAAAATCAGACATATTTTATGGAAGCAGTAAAGAAAAAAATGAGCATCTAATTTATACCTTACTAATAAAAAATTAAACCATATGGATGTAGGCCTAGATGGAAATGTAAATATATAAAACCAACTCTAGAAGATAAAAATTAGAACACTGAGTTAAGCAAAGATTTCTTATGTATGACATCAAAAGCATCATATGCATAGTAAAAAACTGTGTAAGTGGACTTTATCAAAATTAGAAACTTCTGCTCTTAAAAGAACATGTTAAGAGAATCAAAAGAAAAATCACCAATTTTGAAATATTATTTGAAAATCATATTTTACTTATTTTCAGAATATATAAAAGAAGAATCTGCAATAATTAATATTAAAAGAAACAAACAAGAAATCAAAAGGGAACAAGATATTTTAAAAGCTACTTCACCAAAGAATATATGTAAATGGAAAATAATATGTGAAAACATGTTCAACACTATCAGTCAATAAGAAAATATAAATTAAAACTTCAATGAGATATCACTACACAGTTATTAGAATGTATAAAAAACAACAACAACAACAAAATACTTTGGCCATACAAAGTACTGGTGAGGATGTAGAATAAATGCTATCTCATATACTGGGATTACATAATGGTGCAACCACTTTTACCAATAGTTTAGTGAGTTATCAACAAAAATTATGGAGAAAGTACCTCAAATATTTTTTTTCTGAAAACAAACAAAAAAATAGCAAAAATTATCATATCTAACTTATCAGAATTTCAGAAATCACCTAAAAGTCTGAAGCCACCTAGAGAGGATTCATTCAAGAAAAATGACTAAATCTTGTTAATAATAGTAAGTTTTATGCTATTTAAGTTATTCAATTTCTATCTCCTGTTCTCCAACTCTGCTGCAGCCTTGAAAAATATTATCCTGCATTTCAAGAAGAGCCTGGAAGAACTAGAGGAAGAACTAGAATGAGACCCCCAAACTCTTTCAAAACATCATACACAAAGAATTATCATTATTTGATCTGTGTGGTGGTTTTGTAGAAGACCTTGCTTACAAAGCTGCCAGTATTTGAACTAAATTGGAGACTATCCAATATTAAAAGGCTTTTTCCCCCTGGAAATTGCTTGTCAAAAACAGTTACTGGCAAGTGTTTTAATATTGTGACTGCTCATATGAGGAATAATCATTGGGATGAGCAATAGAGTAATTAAAAGGCTATGAAAGAAAAGGTGGGGTATGAGGATTTATTCAAGCAAGAAAATCAAGGCTAAAGAACAGCGTAAATTGTTGGCTGAGTGTTGAATGTGTGCCCTAGCATACCCACACACACACTCAAATACAGAACCTCCCAGAAAAGACTGGATTTATTGGTCCTAAGCTATAGCAGGCTGAATGATAGACAGCAAAGATGTCCAAGTCCTAATCATCTTTGGAACCTATAAACATACACATATTTAGAGAGAGAGAGAGAGCTTGGGGAGAGATGCCCTTAAACATACCAAGATTGACATGGAAAAAAACAACAGGAGGAATGAAGCAACCTGCTACATTGCTGGCTTTGCAGGAGGAAGAAGGGCCCATGATCCAGACAAGGCAAAGTCTGAAACTCTAAAATCTAAAAATGACAAAGAAAAAGATTCTTCCCTTGATCCTCTGGAGAGAGTGCAACTCTGCCAACATCATGATAAACCCAGTGAAACGGATCTGATCTGAGCTTTCTGAACATCCAGAACCATAAGAAAATAAATGCATACTATTTTAGGCCATCAGGTTTGTGGTGTATTTTTAAAGAACCATAAGAAACAAGTGACATTCAATTAAGAAATATCTCTTCAGATATTAGCTAACCACTAAGCAACCACCTAAAGACATGAATGGTCACATATAACAAAACACACTGTACAGAATTAATTTATAGAATGAGTAATATGCATACAAACACATACACACACAAAGAAACAGCAACAAACTCTAGGGTGGACAGAATCTGATTTCTTGCATTGTTACACTCTGTTATTTAAAATGTTTATTTTTAAATAAAATATTAAAATATATAGAAAGAAACAAGTAAGTATGGCCTATAGCCAGGGGAAAAAATGCAGTCAATAGAAACTATCCCCTAGGAAGCATAGACCTTGGACTTAGAAGACACAGATTTTAAATCAATCTTTAAAAAAATGTTTTAAAACTGAAATAAAATGTCTATAGCATTAAAGAGAAGTATGAGAACCACGTCTCATGAAATAAAGAATATCAGCAAAGATTTTTTTGTTTTTAAATAAGAAACAAAAAGAAGTTCTGGAGCTGAAAAATACAATAAATGGAATGAAAGATTCACTAGACGGCCAATAAAAGATTTACACAGCAGAAAAATTAGTGAATTTGAATACAAACCAGTTGAATCAAGGTTCAAATTTAATTACACAGAGCCTTAGATACCTGTGAGATATCATCAAGTACACTGACATACACATAATGAGTGTCTCGGAAAGAGAGAAGAAAAAGGAAGAAAGGATATTTTGAAAAATAATAATCAGAAAAAGGAAATAATTGCCCCCAATCACCAAATTTGATGAAAAACTTTAATCTACACAACCAAAAAATTCCATAAACTCCAAATAAGAAACTCAAGAAGCAGCGCAACTAACACATCATTATCATACATTGGGGAGCCCAAAACAAGGCTTGTGAAGCATTTCTCCTGAAAGCAGTAAGAGAAATGCTTCATAAGAGTTTAATAAGGTGTCTGACTTCTTATCAGAAAATATGAAGGACAGAAAGCTCTGAAGGGCATCATCACAGGGATGAAGTATTAAAAACAAGAAAAAAGGAAAAACAAACTCCAAACCTTTTAAATCTTGAATTCTACATCCAGAAAAAAAGTATTCTTCAGAAAACAAAGAAGTTCAGAGTGTCCTAGAATTTGTTGCTAGGAGAGCTTCCATGTTAAAAAAATATTAATTGGAACCTTTCAGACTGAAATGAAAGAATAGACAGTAACTCAAAACCACATGAAGAAATAAAGTGTGCCACTAGAGCTAATTACTTAGGCAAATATAAAAGACAGTTCAAATGCATTCTACCTCCTTTTTCCTCTTTTGTAATTTTAAAAGACAATTCTATCTATCAAATATCATAAATCTGTGTTTATGGGCATATAGTATATTAACAAGTAAATTGTGGGAGTAATACCATAAAAGGGGCTGAGAAAGGAGCCAGATAGGTGCAGGGTTTTTGTTTGTTCGTTTGTTTTTGTGCTCTGTTAGTATGCTCAGGCTGTCTTAACAGTACCCGAGACCGGATGGCTTAAACACCAGAAATGTATGTTCTCAGGCTAAGATGTTCAAGATCAATATGCCATCAGGTTCATTTCTGATCACCTCTCTCTGGTTTGTCTGCCTTCTCACTGAATTCCTCAC